>NC_066598.1:900000-1037500 GCF_905475345.1 Vespula vulgaris | reverse complement strand
TTGTCGAAATGCGCGGGAATATTCTTTTGGCGGGTCTTTTTTAAATCGTCGTCGCTCCGACGGACTGTACTATTTTTTTTTTTTATTTTCTTTTTCCTCCTTTTCTTTTTCTTTGTCTCTCCTCGTTGCTGTTTCTCTACGACAAGTGTTCCGTAACGCAAAGTGTATTATATCTATCCGATAATGATTAATTCACGGAGAAGTAGCTGAAAAAAAAAGTCAAACGCAACAGTCGCGAAAGAGAGACCATTCGAGAACACTTCCTTCGATATCAGTCCGAGAGCTCGTTTGTTCGTATTACTTTCGGTCTCTTACTTCGGATCACGTTCGTAAACACTCAGGTCGTCTCGCGTGTCTTCTTCGTTGAACGATAACGAACGAACCCATGTCGACCGTCGTTTCCTTTTGAACAATTCTCGGCTTTCCCCTCGGTTTACGTAAGACTCTATTGAATAGTTAAACGATGAAATAAATGTAAATCGTATCTGAAAAAAGGAAAAAGAGAGAAAAGAAAATGAGAAGAGACCGAAGGGATTCTTTTTTTCTCTCTCCCTCTTTTACGCCGGAAATTAATCGTCGTTACGTGCGCGATTAACCTTTCACGTTAAACCCTTTTTTTTAGGCGGGAAAAGTTTCAAGAAACTTGAAAATCTATATCTCAAGCGTATCTTCTTCAGAGAGAACGAGAACGAGAGCGAGAGCGAGAGAGAAAGAGAAAGAAAGAAGGAAAGAGACAGAGAAAGAGAGAAAGAGAAAGAGAAAGAGAAAGAAAGCGCGCAACTAACTCCTCGCGTATTCTTACGTTTACTCTGGAAGAAAGCACGTGGTGGTGGTGGTGGTGCTGGTAGCCAGGGTCGTGCCCCCATTCAGAAAGGAGGTTATGTAGTAAGAAGGAGAAGAGAGGAAGAGTTTATGCTCGTGACGCCCGTTACATTATCAATTCCGTTATGGCGCCGTATTCGTAATAGTGGAGACGACCCTACAACCGTCTTCGAGGAATCCCCACCTCCTCCTTTTCTTTCTCTCTCACTCTTTCTTTCTTTCTATTTCTCTCTATCTATCTCTTTCTTTCTACTTTTCTCTTTCTCCTCCTCCTCCTCCTCCTCCTACTCTCCCTTCCTCCTTCCTCTTTCCCCTCCCTTGGCCCCTTTTCTTTACTTTCAGTCTCGAGACTCTTTCTCTCGTGTCTCTGTATAAAAGCACCTTACACCATTTTGTAGCCCTGTACGTTCTCGTGGAAAGCATCCCCACCCTCCACCTTTCTACCACCCTATCTTCCACCCTCCTTCCCTCTCTCTCTCTCTCTCTTTCTTTCTCTTTTTCTCTTTCTGTCTCATTCTCAGCGCCCTTCCTACTCTCTCGAAACGTTTCCACGGTCGATCTTTTTGCGGATTTACACCTGTTGGACTTCTTCGATACTCCTCCCTTCCTCCCACCCTTCTTTCCTTCCTTCCTTCCTTCCTTCCTTCCTTCCTTCCTTCCTTTCTTTCATTCTTTCTTTCTTTCTTTCTTTCTTGCTTGCTTGCTTGCTTGTTTGCATTCTTCCTTTCTTTCTTTTTCGCGCCCATTCTTTGAAGAAATCTTCCTCACGAAGTTGAGACCGTCGATCACGTTTATCTCTTATCCAACTACACTATACTTTCCATTGTTTTTCCCTTATCCTTCTTAACTATCTCTATAACTCAATCGCGATTTCCATTAGAATAATTCATCGTTTCTTTTTTTCGTGTAATTTCTTTTATGAAGATTAGCGATCAAAAAGATATCAATTGATCGAAAAGAGATCAAGTTTAAATTATTTAATCAATAAATATATCTGTGGGGTAGGAAGGGAGGGATGGTAGATAATAAAAGTCCGATTTTCTTTATGAAAATATATCGCTAATCTTCCGTCGTGCGTCCGATTCTGATTACGAGTGTGTCTGAGAGAGAAAGAAAAAGAAAGAGTAATAAAGTCCGAGTAAAAGGATTTCTTTCTCTCGTTTCGCGGCAATTAGTAGGGTATAATTGGTCGGGCGATGCCCTTGAACCCTAAGTATTGATTGGTGAGGTTGGATTCTGCCGTTGGCTTTCCCTCTTGCCTCCGAACCGATGGCACCACCCCTATGCATCCACCTCCGGAGAGCGAACGACCAACCATCTCCGGCGGGCCTCTCACCCTCAGCTTATACCCTCTTCTCTCTCTCTCTCTCTCTGTCTCTCTGTCTCTCTCGCTCGTTCGCTACCCTGCACCACCAGCAACCCTCTTCACCAGCACCCGATCGTCCGTGTTTCTCGCAGCCGACGCCGTCGTCCTTGTCGCAGCGTGCCGTTCGACCTTTTTTTCCTCTTCTCTCTTCTTTTCTTTTCTTTTCTTTTCTTTTCTTTTCTTTTCTTTCCTCTTCTTTTCTTTTCTTTTCTTTTCTTTCCTCTTTTCTTTTCTTTTCTTTTCTTTTCTCTTCTTTTCTTTTCCTTTCTTTTTTATTCTATCTCTCGCTTCTCTTCTTTTCTCTTAGCCTACCCCTTTTATTCGTTTAATCGAACACTGAAATGCTGTTTTCCGAAAGAGAGAAAAGGAGAGAGAGAGAGAGAGAGAGAGAGAGAGAGAGAGAGAGAGAGAGAATAGCTGCTTCTTTTCTTCTTCTTTTTATTCTTCTTTCTTTTATTCTTCTTATTCTTCTACTTTGCCATTCGACGCTAACAGAGATCGTCGACTTTACGATAAAACGATCTTCCACTCGAAAGGAAGATATATTATATCCGATGGATCAACCACCCCTAGAAAAACGTCCTTTTTATTCCACTAGACTATTGCTATACTATCTTTTATTTAATTATCCATTCTGATACTGTTCTTACTGAAAAGGTGTTGGTGTATTCCGATAATCGTTGATTAATTATTAAAATTATAATCATTTGTTATCTTCTCTTAATGCGATAAAAGGAGATGGAAATTTTTCATACCGATTTATTTTTCACCTCATATTTTGTATTTTATTTTATTATCTTATTTTTATTAAGATCGAAATTTGATTAAGTTTTTGTTTCTCTCCTTTTCTTTTTTCTGTCGGCTGAACAACTTCGATATACGTATAGCCATAAAAAATCTCTCTCTCCCTCTCTCTGAGCCATAGGGCGAGACGATTTTCCGTCTCCGGGGCGCTCCGATCGTAATTATTCGTCGATAACGAAATCGTCCTAGCAGCCACGTCGTCGTCGAGCATGCCCGACGCAGACGTTCGATTACCATGCACCCCACGACCGACATCGACGAAGCCACGGCTCGTCGAGCCCCAACGGCGAACGATTCGCGAACGTTTCCCCTAGACGATTTTATTAACGTCTCTCTTAACTAATCGAACTAATCGCTGATTGACAAACAAATACATTTGTTTTTCTTTTCTTTCTTTTCCTTTCTTTTCGTTCGGCATTTCAAATTTTCTTACGTCAACAAGGGTAAAAAAATAAATAGAAACTAATTTAATTAGAAATAAAATGATCGTGAGACGATGGAATCGCTCTTACGATATTACCTGTAAAAAAAAAAGAAACAAGCAAAAAATAACAAGGAATTTCTCAAAGACAACAAAAGATACGACTCTCAAATTTCCTTCCACTAACGAATTTTAACATCTCCGATACCTACGAAACATAATTAATCGGATTTCTAGTAAGAAAAATTCGTAATCAAAAATTTACATATTCGAGTCGTTCGAACGAACTGCTGATCCTCAGCGTTATATATAAATCTAGAAGAAGGAAGAAGAAAAAAAAAAAGAAATAAAGAACATGATCAGTAGTGTCAGTGGCTCGAGAGTACAGAGTGCCGTGGGTTTAAGGGGTGGTCGATACGGCCCTGGGGCCGCGACAGCCGCGTCGGAGGCCTCCCCATTCTTCCTGCGGGCGTTTTTGCTGGCACTCCCCTCTCCATCAGCAGCAGCAGCAGCAGCAACAGCACCACCACCACCACCACCACCATTGCTATTACTAATACTAGTACCTGTACCAGCATCACAGCAACAGCACCGTCGCTGCTGCCGCCGCCCTCGCGACTCAACCGAGCCGATTCGCCGCCGTCCGTCGTTGGCATCCCTCACAACTCACCCCCTCTCGAGCCAGCCGACGGCAGTAACCCCCCCAGCCTGCGTCCCCCGCCCCCGCCAGCCAGACCGCCACCACCTCCAAACTTTCCGTCTCTACTCGCCAACCAACCCGTCCAACCCCTCTCCACTCTCCTCCCCGTTCACCTACCTTCCCCTCAGCCAACCCCTTTTGGCTCTCTTCGACCCCACCTAATCGTACCACCCCTGTCTTGATTAAAGAACGCGAAGCCACGGAACGTTCCGAATTTCAAGCCTCTCCATCCCCTCCCACGACTCCTACCGCTCTCCCACACACCGTCCTACCCCTTTTTCCTACTCTCTTCGATCATCATCAGAACCTGCCAACGGCTTCAGACCGACAATCTGACTCCTAGCAGGAACCACGTGGACTTCTCTACCAGCAGTTTGCCTAAACCCCCCCTTGCCTCCTCCTTTTTCGTCTATCAAAGTCATTCACTCGTCTTTTCCCTCTTTCTCGCTTTTATTTACTCTACCCGCTCTTTCCACGTGCTCTTCATCTTTCTTTTTTACTCTTTCCTTCTCTCTCTCTCTCTCTCTCTCTTTCTCTTTTCTCTTTTCCTCTTTTTCTTTTCCATTCATGTTTGTCATCAATGTTTAAATTTGATTCTCTTTTTTCCGCTTTTTTTTGGTACGATATTGTTGGGACTCTTCATTGTTAAGAGTGACTTTCAGTTAGATTGGGTTCTTTTTCCTCTCGTTCTCTTTTTCTTTCTCTCTCTTTCTTTTTCTTTCTCTCTTCCTCTTTCTCTCTCTCTCTCTCTTTCTCTTTCTCCCCCCTTTTCTTCTCCTTTCTAACTGTAACCTTGATCTTCACTTCTATTTTCTCTTTTTCACGGTTCTCTGTACTTTTCAAGGTTAAGCTCAGATACGGAAAAAACGTACGATAAGAGATGCATTTCCGTGAACACCGTTTACTCGTTTCTTCGTGTCGAAAGTGATCGTATGAATATAATGAAAATTAGTGATTGTAATTCGGGGGTTGGTACTATTACTCGATAGATTAATCGTAAATAATTAATGAGAAGATTTTTGTCGCATTGTTAAAACTTTTTTGAAACGTTTCGCAGGAATCATCGGATTAAGTAGAATGTTTAATTAAATTAAATTATTTTTTCTCTTTTCTTTTTACAGTCGCTTTTGAAAACGGCCGACCAGCTCAAAATTAAGGGCCTCTGTGAGGTTCCTGAAAGCAAGGACGGGCCACCATCAGTGAGCTTGAGCTCACCACCAAGAGAACCTGGTACACCAAGATTAAACTTTACCAGGTTGAAGAGACATCATCCGAGGTATAAGAGAGCGAGAACGTCATTCGAGCCTCGTGCCACTGATTCCAGGCACTACGATAGATATAAAGAGGAGGAGACTAGCGATAGTTACGGTCGCAATAACAAAGAGGTAGGACATGAAAGACAATTCGATGGAGTTTTTAAAAATAATGATACTTTCTTTAACATCTGTTACATACTGCTGATAAAGTTGAATGATAAAAATTAATTTGTTAATCGTTTGACCAATATTCCATCATGTTCATCAATGTAGTCCGTTTTAAATAAAGTCTCTCTGGACAAAGATGTTTGATCGTGTTCAGGCATCGTAAGGAACTGATCGTTTCGTTCCAACTCGATCGATGTACTCCGTTTTAAAAGAAAAGATCCAAGTCAATCAATAATAATGACGTTGGTAAATTTTACAGAATCACAGAGACTGGCAGGCCGAAGATGAAGAGTGTACGGAGGTGGCAGCGGCAGCAGCAGCAGTAGTTCTGGAAAGCTGCCAACGTAACAGTAACAACAGCAGCAACGGTAACGGTACAAACAACAACAACAATAACGGTAAGCCAATCAGCTGAGTTCTGCGCCCCACACCTGAACCTTTGGATTTCTCGAAAAGGTCCCTTCTCTTTTCTAGACCTCCGAAAACGCGTTTGTGCGTTCCTGTCGGAACTGACTGATTTCGCTCAGAGAGAAAGAGAGATAAAGAGAAAGAGAGAAAAAGAGAGAGAGAGAGAAAGAGGGGGAGGGAAAGAGTGAGGGAGGAAGGGAGAGAGAGAGAGAGAGAGAGAGAGAAAGAGAGAAAGAAAGAAAGAGAGAGAGAGAGGGGGAGAGAGAGAGAGAGGGAGAGGGAGGTGGACTACAATAAACATCAATCGAAGTCGGTACGATAAGTAAATCACTAATAATTTAAGGATATGGGATTAGGAACGATGATAATATACAGTCGTTCGATGTCGTTTCCGTGATCGAACCATATCCATCGCATCACGCAATTGGATCACGTTCGGAACTTCGAGGGTTACAGGTGTGGGGCGGTTTACCAGTTTTAGGGCCGGTGGGGACAGACCCTTTTCACTCGGAATAAAAAGGTGACATGTTCTGTCACACAGGGCTAGGTCATTACGGTCATCACCCAGATCCTGGAGAGGTAGATCTGCCTCCGGAAACACAGCCCACACCACCGAGCGCTACTTTGGTCGGTACCACTATTACTCATCTGCGAGACTCTGATCATCATTCGACTGGTAAGAGAACTCGGTTACATTGGAAAGTATATAAATAATATATTCTTAACGCTCTCTGAAACACGATATACTTATCATTTCTCTTTGTGATAAATGTATTTACATGTATGAGATATGATAATGCAAGAAGGGTGCAAGAACTGATCAATCTGAAAAGCAGGATAAAAGACTAGTCGGTCATTAGGCTAGGAGGGAGTCAAAGTAATTGGTCTAATCGTGCTTAACTGACCGGGATTAGATTTGCGTTGCTCTATTCGTGACGGCCCACGCAGCCTCGTTTATGATGCTTGCGTCTAGATTTACCTTTTTAACGATCTTCTCGTCTACGGAGCTAATCGTGCGTCTCCACAAGTAACTTTCTATTGTGAAGTTATATACTTATTGATTTATTTATTTCCGCTTTTTCATCTTTTTACTCAGAGATACAAAATTGCGATAGCGTGAAGATCAAGTTCGAAACTCTACACACGATGGATTCTTCGGACACGATCGATATCGACAGTCACATGTCGGATAGAGCGAGCGTAAGCTCAAAAAATGCAGCGGACAGCGACAATATGATGATGATCACGCCTGAACTTCTCGGACTCATGCCTTCTGGCAGTTCGATTCACTCGGACTCGGGTGAAAACAATTCGAGAGGTCATTCTGGACAATCGAGTTCACATCATCATGGTACCAAATCTTGGACTCAGGACGACATGGACGCCGCGTTGGAAGCCTTAAGGAATCACGACATGAGTCTTACGAAAGCATCTGGTAAATATACGATTCTGCGAATCACACGCGCGCGTGCGCGCACACGTTACGATTTTTTCTAGAGAACCTTTTCGATTTAATACGTTATCTTTCAGCTACATTTGGTATCCCATCGACGACGCTCTGGCAAAGAGCACATCGTTTAGGCATCGACACGCCAAAAAAGGACGGACCTACGAAATCCTGGAGCGACGAGAGTTTAAATAATGCGTTAGAAGCATTAAGGACAGGAACGATCTCAGCTAACAAAGCGTCGAAAGCGTTTGGTATACCTTCCAGTACTCTCTACAAAATAGCAAGAAGAGAGGGTATTAGATTAGCTGCACCTTTTAACGCGAGTCCTACTACCTGGTCACCTGCCGATCTGGATCGTGCTTTAGAAGCAATAAGATCTGGTCAAACGTCTGTCCAAAGAGCCTCGACAGAGTTTGGTATTCCCACGGGAACTCTCTATGGTAGGTGTAAAAGAGAAGGGATTGAACTTAGTAGAAGTAATCCTACGCCTTGGAGTGAAGATGCCATGACTGAAGCTCTCGAAGCTGTTAGGTATTTATCTTTTCTTTTCATCCTTGCTAAATACGAGATGGATCAAAAGTAGTCTCTAGGTGAAGGCCAGAAGTTCCTAGGTGGTTTTGAAAATCATTTTTTTTTTTTTTCAAGACTTTTTTAGGCGCTCGTAATTACACCTTCGTGGTTTTACAATCTGAAAAAGAAACAAAAAATTATTTTAATCTTAAAAAATTTTGGAAAAGAGTTATTGATTTTTAAAATCGTTTGGGATTTTTAGTCCCCATCTAGAGATTACATATATATATATATATATTTATTTATTTATTTATATTTATGTATCTATTTATATTTGTCTTACAGACTAGGTCACATGAGCATCAATCAAGCAGCTATTCATTATAACTTACCTTACTCCTCGTTGTACGGACGTTTTAAAAGAGGCAAATACGAAGAACCAGTAGTCGGTGATTTATCACAGGACGGTACCAATCCACATTTTCATCAAAGTCCAACGCAGAATCACTCGTCCACGATTCCCGATCAAATGTCTTATCAGGGTAGCTGAAATTTACCTTTGTATTAGATCGTTAAGTTATAGTAAATAGTTAACTTCGGTTATCTATATCTATATGTGAAGGAAGTGACAAAGAGAATGACAAAGATAAGAAGATAAAAAAAAAAGAATAAAGGTGGAGGGTAGAGAATCGAAGGGAAAAACGATTCGACAACTAACGATATAAAAGAAATCGTTCTTTGAGAATCATGAGAGGCAGTTACTGCAGTATTAAGAACATGATCGCGCCGTAATAACGGATATTATTGTATATTGTATGATTTCTTTCTGTCATATCGGAAATATAAATTAATCATTATTTATAAGCGATATTTATAAAAAACAAAAAAAAACAAAAAAAAAACAAAAAAACAAAAACAAAACACAGAGAAACAAAAAAGATAAAAAAAAAGAACAAACAAAAAGCACTGTACAGTCTGGGCAATCCCGGTAAAAATCCTTTTAGCTATGTAAGAAACACCACAGACACGGCTTTATTGGGCCTATCGGGGAGATATAAATATTTCATGAAGATAAGCATGTCGTTCGTTTATATCGAGAAAATTGTCATTTTCGTACACACACACACTCACACAGACATGTGTTTGTTATTTAATTCGTATGTTTTATATATATATATATATATATATATATATGTATATGTATATGTATATAAAAGATTTTTTTTAATTTACAATTTTGATATAATACACATAACAAATTGAACAATTTGTTCTTTGGATGAAATCGACGAGCGAAATTTGTGTATGTGTTTGTTTAACGTAATATTATAGATAAAGAAAAGGAAGGTGTATATATATATATATATGTATGTATATGTATATATATATATATGTATATATATATATATATATATTTAGTAATATTCGCAAGAAATTCCACTATGTAATGTCTCAAGAAAAATGCTATTTATATCATTGTGCAATTCATGAATAAGAAGTTTAAGGTATGCGCGCTGAAACATAAAATTTCTTGTTTCTACTTTTTTTTCCCAAAATATTAGAATCAAAATATTAGATATAAAGAAACACATGTTGTTTCTTTTTCCGACGTGAAAAATCATCTGTTTGATTTTCTCTATTAATTTTTTTTTATATAGAATTCATGAACTTACACGGCCAACAGTGGAAGCAGAACAAATGGTGAAGAGCTATGATAATTGCGAATGTATTGCAACTTAGTAAATTACGTTTTTTTTTTTTTCTTTTTCAAGGAGATTTTTTTTTATCAATCTTCTCCTTCAGCTCGACTGCCACACACGTATTGGATATGTTATACGTTATATAATTTATTAGGCTCTCACGACACACTATTATATTATACATAAATATACATATATAAATATATATACTACTTATGAATATATGTACAGTTTATATATTTTAAATTAAAAACTACCGCAATCAGATGAACGTGTTTATTAATTATAAGAACAAATCGTTATTTTGAAAGAAAAAAAAAGAAAAAAAAAGAAAAAAAATCCAAATTAAGAAGACCGATTTGAACGTCGATAAACTTTAAGCGCTAGTGTTAATTCAAAAATACCGCACGGCGCATGCGCACTGCGTTTTATCAAATCCATAAGAGGAAAGTTAAATGAGACAGTCATCTTTTCGAACCATTCAAGTTATGTCAATGAAAATAATATTCATCTCTTAAAATTATTGCGAGGTGATTTTTAATAAACAAGAAAGTTTAAACGATCACAAAATTAATGAAACGCGAAATACATATTATTAGTAATATAATACGTTAATGAAAGTCCAAACTAACCTCTCTTACTGTAGTCAGTGATCTGTCAAAATAATTAACTTCCATTAATAAATAATTCCAATTTCATATGGCCGCCGAAGCACAATGCATATTCTGTAAGATAATAAAAAATGAAAGTCCGAGTGAAAAAATTTATGAGGCAAGTAAAATTTAATCGATTGGAACAAAGTCCACTCTTTTTTATTTGATCTTGAGCATACATAAAATATTAACAAATAAAACTTCAGAGTGGACAATGTTATTAAAAGAGTCAAATTTTAATTGTATTAATTGATGATATACATACATTCCTAGGATGAATACGTTACGTGTATCAAAGATATCAATCCAGCATCAGATCATCATTACTTAATATTGCCAAATAAGCATATAAATACTGCTAAAGATTTACAACCTGCTGACATCAAGCTTTGTAAGTTAATGAAGTTAAATTTAACTTTCTTTTAAATACTATTTTACTTGAGAAAGGAATTTCCTGACCTTCTATCTTTTACAGATGATAAAATTATTGGTTGTGTTCAATTAGTAATGCAAAAACAAGGATTTGACATTAATTCTACAAGGACTGGTTTTCATTGGCCCCCATTTAACACAGTAAATCACCTTCATTTACATCTTATTTCTCCTGTAGAAAATATGTCCATTGTCAAACGAATGGTGTTTAAACTCAACACTCCGTGGTTTGTGAGCGTATGTATTAACGATAAATTAAATATCTGATGTTTGTGCATTCGTTATATAACTATTTTATGGATGTACTTTTTTTGGTTTTTTTTGTTTCTTTTTCACAGACGGACTATGTGAGATCACGTTTACAAAAGAAAGATACATGAGATATATAGTTCAATTATTATTAAAATTTTATAAGAATTTATACCTGTTATATATACTTTATAGCTATATTATTTTAATTTGATTGTATAATGTTGTAAGTAAACAAATTCTGTTTAAAACTTATTAATTTTATACAAAAACATTTAGTGTGTTACAGTTTTTAACTGATAAATTCCTTAATTAAACGTACGTCGCCATTCTGTTCCATCAGGATAGATATAATTCGAAATACAGTCATTCTTAAGCTTAGTCGAATAACCTGGAGCAATAGGTGGCATATAACATGCATTTCTGAGCTGTACTGGATTTTCAAAATGTTCATGTTGTTGATCTACGTATTCTATAACACGATCTGTAGTTGTTCCACTAAGAGATACAAAATCCCACATTTGAAGATGTTGAACCATTTCGCATAAACCTATACCTCCAGCATGCGGGCATACTGGTACTAGAAAAATAAAGTTATTTAAATATTTGCGTTTTTTAAAGTTAAGTATAAATATATTAAAAAATAAATTTTACTTCCAATCTTTTTAGCCATAAAATATACAGCTAATATTTCGTTGATTCCACCTATTCTAGCAGAGTCTATTTGACAAAATTGGATAGCTTTTGATTGTAACAATTGTTTAAACATTACACGATTTGCACACATCTCGCCAGTTGCAACAGCTATGCCAATAGACTTCAATTCGTCGGCAATCTTAGCATGGCCTAAAATGTCATCCGGTGAAGTGGGCTCTTCTATCCAAACTGGTTTAAATTCCTTCAATTGCTTCATCCATTCAATTGCTTCCTCAACATCCCAAACCTGATTAGCATCCAACATCAGCTTGTTTTCATATCCGATCGTCTCGCGTATCAAACGACATCGTTGAATATCGTCTTTTATATTTTGACCAACTTTTGCTTTAAAAGATGTAAATCCCAGATCTAAAAATTTTTTACAAAGTTCTTTAACTTTTTCGTCGCTGTAACCCAACCAGCCTATTTGTGTAGTGTAAGCAGGATATCCATTTTCGATTAAAAATTTTTCGCGTTTTTTTTTATCTACTTCATTATTTCTTAACATTCGTATCGCCTCTTCTTTCGTAATAAAATCGGTACTGTAAACAAAATATTTCTTAAATCTTATGTACAAATTCATGCTACAAAATCGCTTAAATTAACGTACAGATTCGCTCTACTTCCCATTTAAGACTTACATGTATCTAAAGTCGATGGTAGAAACCAATTGTTCTGGAGTTAGATCTACAAGAAGTTTCCAAACAGGCTTTTTTTCTATACGAGCCCACATATCCCACAAAGCGTTTATTATAGCAGCTGTGGCAAGATGAATGACACCTTTTTCCGGACCAATCTGAAATAAAAATTAGCGTACACATATTTCGTCATTTTTTACTCTAATTATAAATATCGAGATATACCCATCTCAATTGCGATTCACTAGTCAGTTTTCGCCAGAATGATGCAAAGTCATTGAAGATATTTAAAACTTTTTGATTTTTTACCAAAGTAGACAAAGATTTGCATGCCTGGACAACTGAAAATAGAATAAATCTATATTAATTTCATACGTGTAATTTTAATGAAAAGCTACAATGAAAAAAATCTTCATTTTACCAATTTCAGTTCCTCTACCCAAAGTAAATGTTAATCCGTATCCACGAATATCTGTGTTAGTTTTTAAGATGACATATGCACATGAATAATCGGGATCTGTATGCTATAAATAGAAAAAGTCATATCTTTACAATCGTTAATTTTTTTTTAATACGATAGATATCGTTTGAATTATATCATCAAAATATGATAATACTATTTACCATAGCATCGCTACCATCTGCCTTCAACGACGTAGGAAATCTAATATCCTTTACTTCGACGTCAACTATGCTGATATCCATGATTCTTGTAAAAATATATCCAATGATATATTAATGTTAATGTTAAATCGTATTCGATATATAATGCGGGCAACGTTTCGTGCTACTGGATTGAAACGTAAGATATGATCCATATTATCTGTTTTTTTTTTTTGTTTAAAGATGTATGTAAATAAGCATTATCAGTTATGTAAACAATATCATTTAGGCATCAACAAGGACAAAATTTTTTTTACGTAAGAAAAAGATAAGGCGAGATGACATTTAGAAATTTCTGCATACTTTCGTTTGATATATCTCTTATCTCATTTTTATAGCCTGTAAGCACATATCTTATTAAAAGAAAATAAACAACTGTATCGTTCGTAATACATCGTATATATATTCTTCATCGATATCTATAATTAATATTGGGATCTCCACAAAACATTTCTTAGTTCAGTAAGTATTATTAGCGAAAGATGCAGAAAGAATTATTATATTACATGAATTATATATTTAAGTGTGTATAAGCAAACGTTTAATAAATGATTTAATTAAATTAATAATTACGACAGCTGATGCAGCTGAGTATAATTATACTATATTCTAGCTTTCTTTAATAATGTATTTTGAGCTATAATACAAAGTACGAATGATATATACTTGATAGACTATAGTTTGATGAAATACAATTACAATATTTTTTACGGCTGATTTTTAGTTGTTTCAGTAGATGGTGTTTTTGAAGGTGGATTAGGAGGTAAGCTCTCTTTACTTTCCGATTTATTATCAGTTTCTGTTCTAGATTTATTCCACTCTTGTAAACCCTCTGGCAATGTGGTATCTTCTTCAAAGGAACCAGTACCTTCAACGAATTCTTCGTAGCTTGATTTTTCTTTGAACGGTCTAGGTCCAAGTAATTCTATCATATCGTCTCTATTTAAAATCTCTTGTTTCAAAAGACGTTCTGCGACCTATAGATTCGTTCAAGCGTTAGGACCTTAAAGATTGATATCGTTAACGTTAATTAATCTACCTTAGCTACATCCTCCTTATGCTTTGTAAGAAGATCACGTGTGCGTTTATGCGCGCTGTCAATTAGCTGACGGACTTCACTGTCGATAAGTTGTGCTGTGCTCTCGGAATAGGGTTTGTCTATAGTTGCTTCACCAGGTTGTGGTCTTTCAAAGCTAATATTACCTACTTTTTCGTTCATACCAAACTGCACGATTTGAGCGTAGGCGTTTTCTGTTATCTGTTGAAATTAATGTTATCGTAAATAAATCATTCGTTATTTGCACGTTGAGAATAATCTCAATAATACCTTTTGTAAATCGTCTCTAGCGCCTGTTGTTATGCGACCAAAAAATATTTCTTCCGAAACTCTGCCTCCAAGTGTCATACACATTCGATCGAACAATTGTTCTTTCGAGTAAAGATACTGTTCACGTGGTAAGTATTGAGCATAGCCTAATCCCTTTCCTCTCGGTATAATAGATACCTAAGAGATATGAAATAGTTATTAAGATCATTAGTTACCTTGGACAATGGTATATAAATTTGAGGAAATACCTTCAAAAGCGGATCTGCGTATTCCAAGAACCAACCTGCCACTGCATGACCAGCTTCGTGATATGCAACTGTTCTCTTTTCTTCTGGTTGCAAAACATTTGTTTTCTTTTCCATACCAGCAACTACTCTTTCAATGGCTTGTTCGAAATGTGTTAGTTGAATATTATCATTCATATCTCTTGCTGCTATGAGAGCTGCTTCGTTACAAACATTGGCTATATCAGCTCCTAAAAAATGTTTATTTATATTATTATTTACGCGAGATTTGATATACCTCTTGTCATTTATGTTTATATATACCTGTAAAACCAGGTGTCAAGGATGCCATTTTTCTTGCCAAGTCATCTTTGTTCAACAATGTTTTTAAACAAGCCAAGTGCACCTTGAATATGGAAGCACGTCCTTTGATATCCGGCGCAGGAACATAAATTTGCCTATCGAATCTACCAGGTCTTAAAAGTGCCTTATCCAAAATATCTACTCGATTAGTTGCCGCTAACACAACTACATTAGTTGTCGTGTTAAATCCTGAAAGGAAGAGAGAAACAACGTTGACGAAAAAAATGTAGGATTATAATTTAGTCCGATAGACATTGGAGAGAGCTTTTTACCATCCATTTCCACCAAAAGTTGATTAAGTGTATTTTCTTGCTCCGAATGCCCACCAAAATTACGACCACCTCTTTTCCTTCCTACCGCATCGATTTCATCGATAAATAAAATACATGGTGCATGTTTTCTTGCCATAGAAAACATATCTCTTACTCTAGAAGGTCCAACACCCACAAACATTTCTAAAAATTCTGAACCTGACACGGAAATGAATGGCACGTCCGCTTCTCCGGCCGTTGCTTTAGCAAGCAATGTTTTTCCTGTTCCAGGAGGACCTACAAAATAATCGATAGATCATACATACTGTGTTTTCTCTTTGTTTAATATTGTTATTAATTTGAGACATTTATATACCTGTCAACATAGCTCCTTTTGGGATTTTCGCTCCAAGATCTATATATTGTTTAGGATTTTTCAAAAAATTTACAAATTCCATAATTTCAATCTTTGCTTCTTCGCATCCAGCCACATCTCTATATTCAAATAATGCGTATATAAAATATAATTCACCACTGTAGACCGAGGCACATCATTCAGACACGTAAGTAGGAATAATAACTTACTTAAATCGAACGTCAATATCTTTTGAATTAATTAATTTCGCAGTTGATTCCATCACACCACCAAATAATCCTCTTCTTCTACCACCTTTTCCACTTATTGCTTCCATCGAACGTCGCAACATGTATATAGCTAGTGCTATAAAATCATTTAATAGATTAGAATTAACTGTAAATGATTTTAGAATAACAATTAATAATTTTAATAGGTACCAAAGAAAAGTAATTGTACTAAATATGTCAGTATAGTCGATGCTTCTATCTCAGATTTATATACAACGGGAACATCATTTTCAGGTTCTATATTTAATTCTATTTGAATATTTTCTAAATTTCTTTCAAAAGTTTCAGTGCTTCCAATATTGAACCATAATGTAGTCTAGAAAGTACATCGTAAATCAACTTATTTGTATTATATCAGCAAAGTAAATGACGCAATAGTTAATACACTATAATACATTAAGGGATACAATCAATTGTTAAAACTTACATATCCATCTATACTATGACCAGGAAGAAGTTTGACTCTAACGTATTTTTTATTTACAACTTCCAATTTTTCTACCATTCCTTTACTTAAGTAGCTGAAATTTAAGACAAAAAAAAAGAAAATCACACGAGTCAAAAAAATACATTTCCAGCGTAACTAGAATCTTGCACTAACAAATATAGATCACTTACTTGTGGACAAATTCTCTCCATGTAACTTGTCGAGAATATATATCTTCTGAGAATAAATAGACAAATGCTGTTATAGTTGCTAGGAAAAGCAATCCCCACCATGTGTATTTATCATAATCGCCAAATGATTTGCCTCCTTGCCCTTGCTGCCAGTTTGTACCAAAAATCTTAGATGTCCAATTAGTCTCAGAACCTTTAGGACTAGATGAGGATTGTTTACTGGATGGAGCATCTTTACTTGATGTGCTCCCCGATTTTTTATCCGTTTGTTCATTAACTTTATTTGGCTTTGCCCCTCCTTCATATAAATGTTAGTTTATTTACTTAGTATAATCACGTTATTGTTATTATTACTATTGTCACTATCACTATTATTAAGAAAAAGTTCTTAGAATTTTGCTTACCTCGTTTAAAAAATTTTTCAAATCCTTTAGGTGATTGCATACACAATAATCTCCATTGTTGTTGCAATTCTTCAAATACAGGCATTGTATAACATTTTTTCAGAAATGATAAATGTCTTTTCAACTAAAAAAATACGTGGTTCTATTTAGTCGATATATTTATAGAATTGTCATACGTTCTATTTTACATTTAAATAACAATATATATAATTATATTCTCGATATATGAGCAATATATAAGCGTATTTTCAATGAGAGAAAATATTTGCATTTCGATAATGATAATTGTAAATATTATGAATAATTTCTCGATAAATGTGTACGATCTAATGAATTAATCGAAAACTATTTAAATGTTGACTTATAAATATCAATATTATAAGTGAGAATGTTATATCATAAATTACTTATAGGTTATGTTGTATTATAGCCATACCTGAAATGTATCAAAATGTCCCTTTTGAACGGACACTAATAAAATTTTTTCCAATCTTTTTGCAGATAATAATAATTGGCTTGCCATATTTTATATATTATGTTAATAATTGTTTCACAAAATGATGAAATTTTTTTTCCAATGTAGCTAATATCAATGAAGAGCACAGTGCCGGTCGCAACTCACCATTTCAAGGTACTACACATCGAATGCTGGTTATGAACTATGTATGGTTAAAACCAGATCTAGTTACGTCAAATTTAAAATATAAAAAAGGAATTTTTTCAAAAGCATTTCCATCTTTAAAATGTACGTACGTATTTGATGTATGCGATCTAATTAACTTTTCAATCTTAATTTAATATTTTTATATAATTTATTTGTATAACCTATATATTTTATATTATTTATATATTGTACGATTTTTATGACTATATATCAATCCGTGTACTATTAATAAACATTAGAAAAAAATTTGGATGAAATTTTTAATTAATACAATATTTTAGCGATATGTATGATACGTCCTTTGTGTTATTAATTATAAGATTCGTAAGATAATAGTAATAGCGAAATGAATTCGTTAAAAATAGTGAGATAACGCACGTACTCACTTTTTGAATAAAATTTTTATAGGATTTAGATTATTCGAAGGATACAAATTTAAATCTTTTTTTGCAATAAAAAGTACGCGTTAATTTAACACATTTTATGTTTGTGTAAGAAAATAGACTTGGAGAAAAAAAATGTTGCCTGATTAAATGTATGTATATACGTGTAACTATTCTGTGTGTGTGTATGTAATTGTTTTGTTATTACACGCGATTGAGATGAACTTTCGTAGTTTAAATTTCGTTTAATATTTTTTCTAATTAAGTTCACTCTTTTGCACTTATTCTAATGGGGGATTAATTGTTTTTTTTTTCTTTTTGAAAATGTTAATAAAATGAATTCTTTATTGTCAATAGAAAATTACAATGGAAATTCTTGATACATTATCAACCTATAAAGAGCTAAGCAAATACTGCAAATATTTATAACATCTTTGCAAAAATTCATATAACAAAAACAATTAATACTTGCATGTAATTATTAATTCTCTCTCCCATAGATATAGAAATACATGTTTTTTAATATATGATTATGAATTTCGTAAGTAGTTTAGAATCCAGATTCCGGATGTTTCTCAACCCATTTTTTGATAGCAGGAATGTTTTCAACCTTTTCCTTCAATGCTTTGAGATTATCATATTTCTCGACAATATTAGACTTTGACATAAAATTCAAATAATCCAACAGAGCGACAAAAGTAAAATCTGCCCAACTTAAAGCACCACCCACAAAGTAACCGCCATTATTTTTTACTTGATTGTCTAAACGTTCCAAAATATATGGTACTACTTCATTAGCTACCTTTAATTTTGCAGCTTTTGCTTCGGCATTTTGTTCATAATGATGTGCAGCAATCTCTGAAATAAATGTATGAACAGTCAGATAAAAATCCATGCGATAAGTATTCGATAGAAATATTCATATAAAAATAACTTACTTGCACGAAGATCGTGAATGGTGTCGACAATAGCATCTATCTCCAAAGCTTCCCAGTCGTTCTTTCCAGCAAGACCATGTTGCTTAGCTAAATAACGAGCGATGGCAGTAGATTGATTGATTTTTTTCCCATCTACTTCCAACATAGGTACTTGTCCAAAAGGTGTAGCTACGAAAGAAAAATCCAGTCTTTATAGAACATAAAATATAAAGATATATTATTCGTTTGAATGTGACGTTATTCTTCCCATTCTGCGCTTACTCGGTTTTATCTTCGGCCAATCTTCTCTATCAAAACGAACGTCTTCAAACTCGACTCCGGCATAACTGAAAATAAAACGGATTGGCTCTGCCAACGCTTTTACAGGAAAGTAAGTCAACTTGTAGGAAGGCATTTTTCTGAAAAAAAAAGAAAAATATATTGGTACTAATTAAAATGATAATTTTAAATGATAATTTTAAAACGATCTTCTCAAATTGAGCTGCAGAACGAATAATCGTATCGATAGTACGGTTAATATTATCAGAGAACAATAGATCGAATTGAATGCATTATCGGCAATCTGCAATTTCTTTTACCCAGATAAAATAAAATTCTAATTAAACGGATAATCAACTCATCAAGTAGATAACTATATCATAAGATAGAGATATGGCGTAGATATTGAAATGAAAGATAAAAATCTTTCGAAAAGTTCTTACGTAAATGAAACTTTCGAGAAATTTCTATCAGAATAGGAAAATTTGCGAATGCCGGAAACTGTTTCAACGAAGTATGAATAATTACGCGGACAATTACGTCAATTATCGATTATCACAGAAAGATAATTTGAATAGTTTTAATTATCCGCCGTTAAATAAATTCCTAATAAAGCAATTACAACATACTATGTAATATGCAACGTTAAAAATACATTTATTCTAGTAAACATTTTTCAATGAATAATTATATATAAAACATTTTGATCAATTATCAAAATTAAATAATTTCAAGCCGAATGTGTCGTAGTATATTAATTTGATTCTATTTTTAAACGTATATTTCGATCGGTTTAATTTCGTACATTGCACATCCCTCGATTACGAACAGATTTACTGTAAAGTCATACAATTTTATTTCGTCAGATGATGACACCAAGAAACTTTACCGGATGAAACAATGATCGTATATAACTATAATCGAATAAAATTATATGTACATGTATATACATACATATACATATATATGTACAGACACAATATTTAATACATATATATATATATAAAATATTAATAATTAATATAAATGTTTATATATCAATTTACTTACAAGCTTTCGACAATAGAAATCGACCAAGAGATATATAAATTTATATGGTGCGTTAGTTTCAACAGTACCTTCAACGATTTTGTGACGCCTTTATTGGATCCTACCAATATATAGATCAAATCTATATCTTATCGCCCCTTCCACATCTTCTTTTAACCGCCATATTTAAAAACAACGCCGGTTCGCCTTAAAGTTACCATATTGTAACTAGACCAATCAGCGAATGATTTAGAAAATTCAGTAACTTCAAACTTCTGTCAGTTTGTTTTACGAACAAAGCTTTCTCTGTTGCTTTACTTAAAGTAAGTGCCTAGTTTATCTCATTCGTGAGCAACCCGCTTCGAGATCGACGTTAATTGTTGCTTTAAACAAAGTGTTCGTTTTGTGACATCGTTGCTACGTAATATAAGAGAGTGACGTTTATTTTATCGAGAAAAAAAAAAATTTATTTTGGAAAAAAAAGAAGGACTTGAGACGCGCATTTGGTAGATCGTCGTTGATTTTTTTTTATTTTTTTTTATTTTGTCATTATTATTATTATTATTATTATTATTATTATTATTACAGTGATCACCTCATAAAAATAGCTCACATTGTTTTTTTTCGAGGCAACCGTCTTTTATTTCTTTTTTTCCTAAGGGGAAATCGGTCACACACAATTTTCAAAACCGTCTTCGAATGGAATTTCTTTCTAGGATGACGCAGAGTACCAAGTCGATGAAGAAACGACGCTCATGAAAGCTTATCGCATAACGAATTGCATCCAGCTGGATTTTACGTCCATTGGAGATTCAATTTCAAGCTGATAGCTCGATATTATGAATCTATTAAGTGGTGATCTCTTCTCGTGAATGCTTTAGATAGTGCCCTTGGTAAACAATTAGATGCAGAGTAGGTAATTACTTTGAAAAAAAAAAATATATATATATATATATATAACTATGCATTATAATCTTTTTATATACTACATTAGTCAATATAATGTCATTTAGTTTTTCACATTTTAATATATTCCAATCTTTGGGTATTGCTTATTATTTTTATACGTACAAGATAATTATAAGAGATAAATAACCTTGATAGAGGATAAACCTTGATATTTAATGTATGTATGTATATATATATATGCGTGTGTGTTTGTATGTATATATACAATTATTATAGTTTTATAACGAGAAGAGTTTGCTTTTATAAATATTTTGATAATATTTGTAAAAGTTATGTTAGAAAATCTTTTTTACTCGTTGTAAAAGAAAAGCAAAAAATTATGTTCTTAGCATTCGTATAAAAATAGTTTTATCGATACAAAGTGAAGTAAAGAATAAAATCTGGTGTTTTTTGTCTAATCCAGCTTTGCTTTTTATTTATATATTTTTTCTACTTAGGTAACGCGTTAGGAAACAAAAATGAATAATATATAATAGATTTTAATTTATTTGAAAAGTATGATTCATTATTTTTATACATATATATATATTTTTTTATGTAAGTACGATGTAAACTGATGTTTATGTTAGGGGTTATAAAGTATTTGTTAATTTTAAAATAACTGGTACATAAAGATCTTATAATATCTTTAAATAATTACTTTACTATTAATCGTACGTCGTTTTGATTTATAACATGTTCATTCAAAAATGAAAAAAGAAAGAGTAATTGTATTATAAATTTTACATGTAATAATCTTGTTATTATTCCCTTCTATGTATACATACATGCATGTATATGTATACATACATACATATATACATACATACATACATATAGTTCATTTCGATAGATTGTATATAATTTCATGCTCAATACAGATGTATTTATTAAATAAAGCTACAATTAAAAATATCAATATCAACATTGTCAATATTACACTTTCATGTACTTTCTTTGCACAAGAATGTATTGCGATTGAAAGTATCTCATTTGAATTAAAGGCTGAATTGTATCTATTGAGTCACTTGATTTTTATTCGAATTGTTTTCTCTTATTCCTAGTAAAAATATATTTTGCATACCATCTGTAATAGAATCTACAAAGCAGCAGTAATAAATGGGGAAAGTCAAAAAAAGGTCGATATTGCTACATAGCAATCAATCTCAGAATGTGATACGCAACCTAATGTTAAGAGATTTAGGTCTTCATAATATAAATAAAACTAGTACACGAGAACTTGAATCAATAGCGGAAACAAATCTTGTTTTGAAGAGTCATAGAGAGTTGGTATGTATAAGCATGCGATTATATTTGTCTCTATAATTTGAATGTATATATTGCAAAAGAAGTATGTGATACTAGCTTTTTTTGTAATCATAATTACAATGTTCTATGAAATTCTATTTTTATAGAAATGTGATTTACCTGGTGTTCCTAGAGCAACTTTTTTAATGGTCTTTAGTCCTGATGGGTATGTTTTTTTTCATAAAAAGGTATTTAACACAATTAAAAATTTTCTATTATATTTCAGGACTAAACTGGCATCTACACATGGAAATCACAATGTATATATTACAGAAGTTAAGACAGGGAAGAATATAAGAACTCTTTCCGGCCATCCACGTACACCTTGGTGTATAGCTTTCCATCCATCTTCAAGTCAGATATTAGCTTCTGGTTGTCTTGGTGGTCAAGTTCGTGTATGGGATTTAAGTGTAAGCTGTTGAAGTATATTCTAATGTAATGCTATTTAATTAAAACCAGAAATATATAGAAATAACATAGACGTTTTAATTAGGGAGGTAGCGAAGTATGGAATGCTAAAAGTCGTACAGTCATTGCATCTCTTGCATTTCATCCATCTGAACAGTTGCTTGTAATAGCAACTTATAATGAAATTCATTTTTGGGATTGGAGTCAATCGGAACCTTTTGCAGTAGCTTCAACGCGATCGGATAAAGAAAAAGTGAGGTAACTGAAATTACTTACTAATATCTTAACAAATTTCTTTAGCTTTTTCAATGGATATAATGTATTCAATGTGTTTTAAAAATATATTTTAGGTATGTAGCATTCGATAATCTCGGAAGAAAATTAATCACAGGTATCGCAAATATATCACCAATTCGATCACGGAGGGATCGTCCTTCTGTAGAGCAGCCGTACAGAACTCTATTAAGGTATATTATACATACTAGGGCAACTTGAAAAATTCGCTTTTTTTCCTTTTTTTCTTTTTTTTTTCTCTCTCTCTCTCTCTGTCTTTTTTTTTCTTCCTTTAAATAATATGTTCCACTTTAAGAATGAAATGTAAAAAAAAAGAAGCTGCGAATTTTTTAAATTGCCCTCGTCTATCTTTATTATTATGTTGTAAATTTGTAACACATGAAATATATAAAAATGTTTATATATAAAAATTTAGAAATCCATTGGAAGGTTTTCAAGATGCTGAAGCAGTACCTCGCTATCATCATTTATGGGATGCGCCTCTTTATGGATACAGAATGGTGAATAATTATAATTATGCAAGAAGAACACGAAACGGTAACGCATCTGATCTGAGAACTACAAGAGTGACAAGAACTGTTCCCAATGCACCAGAGGTATCATCCGACCTAAGAGATCGACAAAGGTATCTTTTAGTCCTACTCTATAATGAAGTAGCGTTTAACCAATATATTTAATATACGTTCAAGCTTTTTGCTTTCTTTTACTTGTTTAAACCACATTGTTCATTATGCAGAAATTCCCCTTCATTAAGGAGAGTATTCGATGTAATTATAAGACATTTATGCACAGAGCATGGGTATAATACAGAAAATTTACACAGTGAAA
This sequence comes from Vespula vulgaris, assembly GCF_905475345.1. Taxonomy (NCBI): domain Eukaryota; kingdom Metazoa; phylum Arthropoda; class Insecta; order Hymenoptera; family Vespidae; genus Vespula; species Vespula vulgaris. The sequence goes on along the minus strand of NC_066598.1, from coordinate 1,013,674 downwards.
CTTTGGATGACGAAAATAGTGGAGAACAATCAGAGAATGGATATTGGCTCCTGGAAGAAAATAGTAATTCAGATTCCAACCTTGACGAAGCCAGTACAAGTAATGCTTCTAATTCACGAAGATGGACCAGTCGTTGGATTCAATTAGACTCCTCCAACAGAAATTATGATAATAATCGTACATCGTCGCTCAATGATCCAACGCATACGAGACTCACGAACGATGAGATGATTCAAAGAGCTCAGAATAGGTTCTGCAATAGAAATCAAATTGCCCCTATGCCTGCGAATTCTCTAAGCTACGAACAGCCACCGTTATTTCCGTTCAGAAGTTTGCAAGAAAGTCAATTTAGGAGACTAGAACAAAGCGCAGTGCCAGAAGTTCATTCTTCCAGTAGTTCGCTTCATCATCGGCCAATAAATCCTCCTGCGAATGCAAGTAGTAGTACGTCGGCGAAAAGAGAAAATTCAAGCAATGAGAACAACACGCAAGAAACACATATTCCTCCAAAGAAGGAAAGAGTAGAAGGGGAAAGTTCAACGGAAAATCAACAACAACAACAACAACAACAACAGCAACAGCAACAGCAACAACAACAAGGACAAGATAGTCAAGTTGAAAATCAATTAAGAAACAATAACTCTACTTTCGAACGATCTGTAGATAGTAATATGAGCGAATTGAATATCAGCAGAGATATAACTGGAGAAGGATTCAGAAGATGGAGATTGTCCCTGAATCGAGATGTCGGTCTTCATCCTTTAGAAATTCGACTGAGAATACGCCTCCTTGGACGACATATAGATAATATGCAACGTTTGTGTAGGTATGTTAAAAGTTTCCCTGCAGAAATATTTCTATATCACTTTGATAAAAGGTCTGATTCACGTAGATATATGTTAGATAAATTAATTCTTCTTATATTCCTTACAGAGCCAGATTAGAAATTGTTCAACTGCAGCAAGTTCGTAGGATGTGGGAAGACTTGCAACATCAAATACGTTCGCTACATGTAACCGTACGAGTTGAGAGACAAAACAATAATCAAGAAACAGCAGAACAATCGAATACAAGTACAAATGCTAAACCTTCGACGTCTGGTCAGAATTCCTCTTCAATGTCGACAGATTCTCAAAGTGAACCTACTAGAAACTTTAAAAAGATTCTTTTAGAAAGTTATAAGAGAGAGAATAACGAGACTGCTGATACGAAAGTGTGCGATCAAAATCAACCTTCAACATCTACAGGGATAACGAAATCATCCAAATTTATGAGCAGCGAACCACAAAGTCACAATAGCAATAACGATGGGACAGAAAATTCGACGAACATAAGCCTTTCGAATTTATTACCAAGTGAATCTGAATTAAGAGATATGCAACCGCATAATTTATCGAATATATTGGACAGTCTTTACTCGCAATGTCAGAATTGTAATCTTCCTGATAATTCGCAGTACACGAATAATGCGATAAATGATCATACTTATTCGAATTTAACAACCAACGATGAAAATATACAATTACCAAGTATATCAAGTCTTGTTTCTAATATTGGAATCACGTCAAACTTACCAACAATTTCTGCAATCACCACTACAACTTCGCAATCGCCTAGCGTTTCGCATTTAGTTAATAACGAAGTAAATAATCCAAGTTCTGTTAATGAAACAGGGCAGACGAGTGAAAATGTAGAGTATTCTTCCGAGGATGTAAATACGCATCTCAATAAACATCTTAATGATAATACTAATAATAACGAATACGTTAATACCAATACAGAAGATTCATCAAATATTCCTGAAAATTTTAATCCAAGAATACAACCCGAATCGTCGTCAAATAATATCAATTTACAAAACAGACAGTACATGTACCAAAGAATTTGTAAATATGGCCGCCGAATGTACTTAAGGTAGGTGCATGGTCCGTTACATAACGTTTTAGTAATTTCCTAAATAATATATATATATATATATATATATATACGCATATCTATATCCCCCTTTTTAATTTTATTTTAAGAAATCCAAGATTATTGCCACTGGGAGCTAAAAGAGGCTCTAGATCACAATCGAGTAGCGACACTTCTCGTTTTTGTGAAAGTGTAAGAAGGCCATGGCATTTACGTAGAAATCCACCGAACGTATGCGATAGTACGTCCAATGAAAATAGTAATGAAAGAAATCAAGTGCAAAGTACTTCAGAATTTTTACAAGTAATGATACTTCGATTGGAGTTCTTAGTTCGTCAGCAAAGAGCTCTCGCTCAAAATAATAACGTTGCTAGGGGTTTTGATAGTGATAGTCAAATAGACAATATCACGGATAGTGAAAATCAAGAAATTGAACAGATTCGAGAAGCTACTCGTCTTCGAGCTAGGTAAGATTTATATAGTCAATGTTTGTATATTTTTACTCAAATGTATATTATCTTTATATAAGTTTTTTCTATTTATTCCAGGCAAGTTCTTAGTTTGATGGTTGAAGGTTTAACGCAATTCTTTGAAACTAACAGACCTGAGAATGGATCGCAAAGTAATATGCTTTATGAACAAATCTATAGTAAGTTTGAAAGGTTTATTGGTTTATAAATTCCCAATGATATAATTGTAATCATAATTCTTTTTTATAGAAATGTATGTTTTACTGCACTTAGCATTAGAATTAACGGATTTGTTATTAGCTCAATTGGTAACTACGAGACGAGAATTGGAGTCTAGTCAATATGGGCCATATAGTACCGATCTTTCATCTCAAAGTAATAATAGGACAGAAATACCTCGAAGTAATAGTTTAGACAATAGTTTACAAACGGAAGAATACAATCCAAGCAGCAACGTGCAAGCGTTATCAGAAAATAACGACGACACTGAAATTTTTGAAAGAAATCTTGATACAGAAAATCCTGGAACATCCCTTGAGATGAATCAGACAAATACGGAGGATCTTTTCTCGGTACACGCTAATAGAAACTATCACAATATGGCAGAACGATTAAAAAGATTGTTCTTTCATCCGCAACAACTTGATGCTGAATCAGAAGGCAATAATACGGAGGAACGTCAAAATTTGAATCATCTGACTTCACACGTGAATAATTCCATAAGTACGGATAACGCTACTCTCACTGCACAAAATCATGAGTTTCAGCAAGCGGGTACAAGCACCGGTCATAATTTATCGGAGCATGCTTTGTCCGCTGAGGTACAGAATATCGTTGAAAGGATTCAAAGTAATAGTTCTGTTAATACCGATAGCTCGACGGATAGTAGAAGACAAAATAATGTGCAACCTCTAGGTAGTAACATTATCTACAGAAATAATGGTTCTCGTGAGTTACGTTTTCATGAGCTTAGTGCAGCAATTAACAGAAGAGGATTTAGAAACAATTGGCAAAACATATCGTCTGGACTCAATCAGCATTCGCAAGAAACTGAACAAAGAATTCCAAGACCAAACTCTTCTAATTGGGGTAACTTTATTCCAAGCGAACAAAGTACGAGAAGACCATTAAATTTCCAAGGGTCTACTTTATCAGCGCCGATAATAAGAAGAGCGTCTACGCCTATTCGAGGATATGTTAGAAGATACCCTACACTTCAAAGGGAACGTTTCAGACGTAGAATATCTTATAGAAACGGAGTATCTCGTAGACAAGAATTAAATATTCCTGTTATACGAGTAAACGGAATTCCATTGAACGAATTGCATAATTTGCCAGGAAATCAAAGAAGGAGACTTAATGCTCCACCTCATATTCCTTCGCCATATTTTATTGATAATTTTCCTAATGACGTTGAAAGAAATGGTAATAACAATAACAATAATATTAATAATAACAATAACAACAACAACAACAACAATAATAATAATAATAATAATGTTAATGTTAATAATAACAATAATAATAATTATAATAATTATAATTATTATCATCATCAACCTGGACCAAGCTCGATACATCAAAATAATAATAGATACAGGGTACGTTTTAATCGATAATTCGTAGAAAAAGTCTTTTTGCAACGAGACCTTATAATTGGGCGAAAATAAGTGATATTGCAATTTACATTTTCAGCAGAATCTAGGGATACATCAGATATTAAGTCCAATAGTTTTTGCACAAGCAATGTGGCGTAATCGCTTTGTACGTTATTCCGAATTTGGGAATAGCAATTCAGCAGTTCGAAATATTACCAATAGTACTGGAGGAGGAGGAAGTGGAGGTGGAAGTGGAAGTGCAAGTGGAAGTGGCGGAGGAGGAGGAGGAGGTAGTGGTGGTGGTGGTGGTGGTAGTGGTGGTGGAGGTGGAGGTGGAGGTGGAGGTGGAGGTGGAGGTGGAGGTGGAGGTGGAGGCGGTGGTGGAGGTGGTGGCGGAGGTGGAAGTGGAGACGGAGACGGAGATGGAGATGGAGGAGGAATAAGTGGCGGAGGACAAGATACTGGAAACGATGATAGCGACGATATCGATCTAGGAGGTATAAACTCTCTATCATACGCAATACTAATTTTATAAATATTTAAAAATCTATAATATACCTACAAAGAAACGCATCGATTCTCTTGCTACGTTATAAAGAAATTCTAGCGTTTTATCTTGCGCGTAGATACCTTATATATTTATGTTATTAATTCTTTCAGATCACATACCAGTTAGTATGACTGTTAATGGCTTTGAAATTCAGAGTTATCGGGTTCAAGCATGGGATTTTTCAACAGGTGAAATTCCAGACATAACTGACTGTAAGTATCACAGATCATATTTTCTACGATCCAAAATATTTTGTCTTTATACTTTTGATATAAATAAAACATGGATTTTCAGCCAAGAAAAACATTGTCGTGCGTGAATGTAAGATTCATAATGACGCAAGTATTGATATTTCGTCCGATGGGAAATTATTAACGACCCTGTTACCATCGGGACGTATAAATGTCACGACGACGTTAGGTAAGTGACGGGGTAGTAGTTGTTTTTTATCTTTTTTTTTTGTTCATTTTTTCTCATATGTTTTTTTTTTTTATTCTTCACTTCTCGCGAACGTTATATTTCAGGTATATACAGTTTACAATGGGAAACTTTAGGAGAAAGAATTTATTCGACGAAAATCGATCAGACGGTTGTCTCTGTATCGATGTCACCAACAAGGCAACATCTCCTAGTGGGTTTGGCATCACGAAGAAGTCGTGCAAGAGGATTTCTAATGGCATTGCTTTACAAGCTCACGGATAAAGAATCTACTAAAGAAAAACAATGTTTAGTAGAACAAATTGATCCAGAATGTTATAACTCGTACGAACCCAGTGATTCGTATAGGACGGACGAATTTATCCATGGTATTGATAACTTTGGTAACACGAGACAAAATAATGACGACATCGATAGACAGGATCAAGATTGGCGTCATCGTAGCATGAGGACTGATATAGATATTAAAGATAATAAAAGGAATATGGTGCTTATTAGGAAATTATTGCTATATATTCCAGGATCTACTGGATACGTCAGTTTAAATTGCATAAGATGGGCACCGCAGCCTGGTCAAGGGATGGTTTATGCTACGAATACAGGCCAATTAAATATTCTCCATTGATGTGTATTTGTGAGAAAGTGATCCGACGTTTTATTCTATATGTTGATAAATACGTTAAGTTATATATTAAGAAGCCACGTTGGAAGTAATAAAGAGAGTGTAGATTTGTGAAAAAATTCCTAACGTATTCACGATATGTGAATTAGTCAGTATAATGTCATTTACGATTGTAATATCTTCTTTGTAGATTATAAGATGAAAAAAAGTATCGTGCCGCGCTTGTAAAATCAGTGTTCTTATCACAATAAATTTCAGCTCCGTATTCATGAAATGTAATTAAAAAGGGCGCAAAATTCCGCGAGGAGCTGTGCCTTACATTTTACTTTTTAAAAAGCGTTGTTGTTAAATTTTATGTTTTATCAAGAGATTGTAAAAACATAGAATACGAATAGGTGTATCGATATATATATATATGCATTTGATTAATATATTAATGTATAGTTTGTAAGTTCACTATTTGAATAATTTAATAGTATATCCAATTTATATATTGCCCGACTGACTTTTAATTATGATCTGAACATCATTTTAATTGTGATAACTTGCAGGAAGAAATCCTCTCTTAACTATAAGAAATTCATCACACACGATATCAATATGTATTTGTTAATATAATTGTGATGCAACTAAATAAATCGTATGAGCGAATGGTGTTTCCATACTTCCGCAACGCAAATCTTTTTTAAACAATTCTTTTGTGCCATGTAAAGATTTTTTATACGAAAGAGTTTTTTTCAATCAAGTTTTATATTTCTTTTTAACGATGATTACTACATATCGATTGTATTATTATTAAAGACGCAATTTTTATGAAGCATACAAAATTATTAAATCAGTCGATCGCTTCTTATACCAATAGTATTGTCCAAGATTTTAAAATAACAAATAAATATTCAATAATACATAACAAGTGTAAATAAAATAACATATGTATAATAGATACAGATAACAAGACAAGAACAGTTTCTTTTTATAATTTGATTGATCTGAGTCATCGGTCCGTAGACTAGTTTGATGCAATTCTCTATAACGCTCTATCCTGCACTAACTCTTCCACCTCTATGCAACTATTGCGATTTACTATCTATCCTAATCTTTTCATCGTACTCGTGCCTTGCTTTCCCCCTCTCATCTCTTATCCCATATACTTCCATCAAAAACTAAGTTAACAAGTTTTTTCTATGATCTATCGTTTACATATTATACTTCGAAAGATACACATCGTATGTGTACATTTTCGTTTTTTTAATAACTATCGTACATTGCTAGATATATTTATAACGTCGTACATTACTTCATATGTACCTAATATCGTATATTATTGCATTACATTCGAAATGATATAGAGATGATTTTAGGATAATATTAAATGCCATTACATATTAATCGTCGTACAATAAACTATGCAATAATTCAGGAGTCTCTGGTTGTTTTAAACAAAGAGATACTTTATCTTGCGAACTCGTAGTATATTTATTCTGTTCCAATTGTCCAAGATCATGATCCAGCATGGTTTCTATTTCGTCATCTATATAAAGAGGATTTTCATACATTTTATTGAGATAGGATGTACTTGGATCTGTCGAATTAATTGTTTCGTTTATAGTCTTTTGTATTTCACTTTCCGATATGTATACTGCATGAAAATTATTTAAGGGCGCTGACATGTCGCGATTCATAACTTGAGTATTATTCTGTGGTTGTCCTCTTATTTCTGTTAACGACTCGGGTATCTGATGACATTTGACTTGATGTACTTTTAGATTCCCTGTTTGCGAAAATGTTTTAGTGCAAAACGTACAATGATATGGTCTTTCACCGGTATGACATCTGGAATGTCGTTGTAGTTTGTACTTTGTTACAAATTGTTTACCACATTCTGAACATGTAAAAGAATTACTATCGATAGGCATTACATGACCGTGTATGACAGACTGATCCATATCCATATGAAAATTGATCATATGCGAATTTAAAGAAACTTTGTAGCGAAATGATTGATGACAATTAGCACACTGAAATTGTTTTTTCCCTTCGTGTCTTTCCATATGTTTCATAAGTATTTCTTGCTGATTGAAGGACATTCTACAAATCTATAGTTAAATGTTTAAAATGATCGTCAAAAGGAATACGATAATAATTTTTATCATAATAAGTTCTATGAAAAATTACAAAGTATACATACTGTACAAATAAAAGGTCTCTGTCCTGTATGTATACGTTTATGTCTTTCTAAATGTGCTTGACATCTAAAACTTTTCGTACATATAGGACATATAGATTTTCTTGTATCCTGTTTATTCATTGAGGATTTCTCAACGCTATCGTTTTCTTTCAGATGGCACAACATATCCTGTAAACAGCGTTTGTTTATAACGAATACGTATGATATATACAATAAATATATTTATATATATATATACCTCGGCAAAGTCAATTTCTAAAGAAGGTGCAGCTAATTGTTTTTGCACATTGGCAACCATTAAACAAAATTCATCAAATATACAAATTTTTTGTTCGCAATCAATGCAAACGTACTTTGAGAACACATCTGAAGTCGATATATTTATAACCTGAATAGATATAATATATAGATAATCTAGATTATTTAACAATTAAGTAATGAATGAAATGGACAATGTATTAATATCTATATATAATAATTACCTCTTTGGAGAAATATTTATTAATAATCGAAATTAATACAGCACCTTTGACTTTATCTTTAAATACATCTGTACCTTGTTGTTTTTCTTTGCCGCATAAACGACACAATTTGGAACTCATTTTATGAAGCATCATTGTTAAGAATATAATTCGTAATGTCAACCGGAATAGTTATTCGATAGAGTTGTTATTGATTCAAATAATTATTACTCGTACATTATTTCATTATAAGTAATATATAAACACAATACCGTTAGTGTTACTTTTCAGAGTCTATCAATTTTTGACATTTAAATGAGCATCGAGTAACTTTTCTACGATGGCAAACTTAACAGAAAACTAATTCCAATTATTTCCGCTAGGTGATTATTCTCTATTGCGTGACGTTGGCGCTAATGCGGATTGGTTGATTAATGCGTACAGTTGTGTCGTTTACCAATCACGTTGCTGGTCAAAATGATACGAGCTTTTAATTTTATTATATTTATCGAACGAATTCTAAATTATGATTCGTCTTTTTAGAACTTATATTTATTCTTTTCACTCGGTGTTTTTATCTTCTTTCGAAAAAACGCGATATCTAGCGACGATGTTATTAAGTTGATTGCAATGCAACATCTTAAATTTATCAGTGCCATCTATCAGATAAACATGGAACTACGAGTTGAGTAGTCCTGTTACTCAACATATAACATCTGTCAAATTATTTTTTATGGAGCTACCTGTAACTATCTTTAAAGAATAGAGTGTTATACCGGCTGTATACTTGCAATTTTAATATAAAAAATAAAGTAACATTCGAGGAATGTGTCGTTCAATCCCGTTTAATAAAAATTAGGGATCGGATATGAAATGATTGGTACATGCATGAAGTTTTGATTATGTGTATTGAGATCATTACAATCAAATTGTGAAAAGCAATCCACAGTGGATCTCACGTTTAGATCATAAATGTTTTTGAATTATAATTTCCCATATTGTTTGTAATATTGGAGTTAATGTGTGGACAGATATAAATATTTTATTAATAACAGGTATAAAATGATATACATATATATATATATATATATATATATATATATAATGTATACATATATATATATATATAATACCATGAGGTATTTTCGTAACTTTCGTAGATAAAAAACAATTTCGTTCTAATTAATTATATGGAATATCATGCAGTATGCAAATATTACTTATCGCTATTATCTCTTTGATAACAATAATTCGTATAAATAACATATTACCTCCTGGTAACACGAAGTAAATTTTATTGTATTTATATAAATGATGTCAATTGTATTGAGCGAATAAAATGAACTTATCTAATGCTTATCTTTTCTTTTCTCAGAATAGAAAATGATTGAAAGCTCTTTTTCTCAGAATGTCTGCGCTAGTTCAATACGTGGTTATAAGAGGAGATCTTTCCAAGTCAATGGGATGGCCAATGGGTGCTATAGTAGCTCAAGCTTGTCACGCGTGCACAGCTGTTACTCATATTTTTTACAATGATAGCAATACACAAGCTTACCTCGCAGATTTGGATTCAATGCATAAAGTTGTTCTTGAAGTAAGTGTATATATATATATATATATATCTCTCGAGATATCATGTTTATCTTGCTTGAAGCAAAACATAAATATATTATTATTGTGCTTGTTTACTATAATCTGTACATATAAAATCATCAAAGAAATACAGTTACTTTTACAAAGATTCTCTAACCGTTAGGCTTCTGACGAGGCCAGTTTACATACTTTGTGCTCCAAACTGAAGGAGGACGACATCCATCACAAGTTGTGGATAGAACAGCCCGAAAACATTCCAACTTGTCTGGTAACAAAACCTTATCCTAAGAATGAAGTGCAATCGTATTTTAAAAAGTACAAATTGCTTAAGCTTTGATAATGACAATCATTGTAACCATTAATAAATATTTAATCGGTACAAAACTAAGTTTATAATACACTGTCGTACACTTATAGCGAGAAATAACAAAAACTATACTCGAAGGAACGAAGAAAATCTTCACCCTTCATTGCGAGTACGATATCGTTAGGTTCGCTTGCTCGTGCGAACAAGGAAGATCGAGACGTTGGAAGCGGACGGGTAAAATCGTAGTCCAATTCATCCGCCTATCTTCGTCCACAAGCTGTCCATCGAATACACGGAATTAACATTCGGACTACCACGCAACAGCACGGTGAAATCTGTACCGACGTAGAAACGGCATAATATATCCGAGATATACGCTTAAAATTTATTTTATAATCGCTAATATTGACAATGTGTACACATTACTCGTTCCATTTAAAAACTAGCGATATCTCTAGTCGACGAGAAAGCAGAGTCGCACGGGTCTCGCGACTCGAATAGAATCGTATAAAAATCTGGATCTCTCGCAGCGAATTGGAGGAATCTTTCGTAGAATCCGAAACGAATATAGCGGGTGATGGCTTATTGGATTTTGTTATTATGTCACTTATGATACGCAGGACAAGTTTTATTCTGAACGTAATAGTTATTACGAGCAAAATTGACTTTGGAAGTACCGCGTAGCCGTCGATGAACTAGGTAAATTATATCCTAGACGTTCCTTCCTGGAGATTTGCGGGGAACAAGGAAGTCTCGCATATCAACCGTACACACACACAGAAATTACACGTAGGATAGCGAAGCCCTCGAAATACGACGATCGTAGCAAGAATAATTATCAATCCTGGCTATCTCTTTTTGTCCATCGAGAGAAAAACAAACAAGTGAGTCTCTTGCACTATGCGCCGCATCACCGTATTCGATCGATCAATACACTTCAGCAGGAGACAGAAGCTAACACCGGGATCACGATCGCTCTCTCAAAGTCATTCTTCGTCGTCGTAGGAGGGATTTGGATATTGTTGTTCGAGCCTCTAGAGAATTGCCTGATGACTTTGTGGATGGAAAGCGAGAGAAAGAGAGAGAGAAAGAGAGAAAGAGGGAAGAGAGAAGGAGAGAGAGAAAGAGAGAGAGAGAGAGAGAGAGAGAGAGAGAGAGAGAGAGAAAGGGGGGAAGGAAGAGAACGATAAAGAGAGAGAGAGATCGTGCAACCATCATCGTCATCACCATGGATCCTAATTGTAGCAGTAAACTAATTATTTATGTACACGCACTGCGGACGCTAGACACTGTAAGTACACTTATTTACAACACTCCTCTGTGGCAAGATGATTAGTTTGGCGTGATATGTCGCTAAACCGATCGCATCGAATTCGAAATACGGTGAGTCGTTGGTGAGTCGTGTGCGTTAGCGACGCGGATATAGGAAGGTCCTTGATGAAAATGCGCTACTTTCAGTGAACCATCTGTGTCACTGCCCTTCTTCCTCCTCCTCTTCCTCCTCCGCCAGCCATTCGCGCAGAATATTACTTCTTGGCTGAAAGCAAGCGAGAACATTCAAATTATATTTCACCGTGCGATCGATCATCCTTCATCTCGCATGATTTATGAAGCAAGCCTCGATTACGACGTTGCGATATTTCCTTTTTAAATCCTGTACTTCAGGTTGATAAATACAGGATTTGCTCGGGCAAATAACGAAAGATAGACAACGATGTGCCCATTTTTCACGAAGAACAATCCAGCGACAGCCATTAAAATCAAGCTGATAGGAGGCAGGTTAACGTGCAGGGTCGATTACTTGACGGTTAAAGTACCATCTCGATATTACAGGGTCCTTCAGGATCTTTATTTTCTCGTCATTCGATTGTGGAAGCTTCGGGCCGCGCGTTGAAACGTTTAGCGTCAGCAAAAAACGCCGCTAGCGAACTTAATCTCGTGCAGGAGGGTAAAAATTTGCTTTTGTGTTCGGAAATCACACGGGGTTTGGATTGGTGGGGAGTGGGTCGGGATAGGGGGTGTGGGGTTGATCGGGTAGGTAAAATATACGCGTGCAAGAGGCAAGGGGGAAGAACGCTGAAGCCATAACGCATTTCATCGAACCCAACGACGGGATTTCTGGCTTCGGGCTACGCTCATGCAAACGACGTTAGTCTTTACTACGGGATTTGCAATTACCAGGACCACGTTAGTTTGGGAGAGCAGGGTGAGTCGTGTGATGAGGGTGTTGGTGATGGTGGTGGTTGTAGTGGTGAGTAGGGCAGCGCACAATGAGCATTATGGCTCCGCTAGGTTCCCGTTGTGATCTGGATACTCCTCGTACTCCTCTTCCGGCTCGTAATCCGTTTCCGCGGGTTCTGGTCCTTCGATCACTGGCGTCGACGTACTCGTCGTGTCCTGTCGACCACACACACACACACACACGAGAATCCCAGCGTGCGTCATACTTTTCTTTCTTTCAAAATACTATCCTAAATTTTCCCCAAGAATCGTGCCTTCTACGATCGTGAGATCGTAGAAACCGAGTTCGTATAGCCCATTTCCGTCTCCGTACGTACCATGGAATCTCAGAGAAATCTTCTCGTCTCTCTAACGTCGACCTACGCGCTGTGTAAAATTATCTAAACGAATCCCAAATGGAGAATACCGTTCAAGTTTCATCGCGTCACGTGCCCGAGACGGTCTCGACCGGTATCTTTTGAAATCTAAATATTTTAATGGATAACGGAGATACCATCGTACGGTTCGGACGAAGGAACGGTTTTGAAATATTTCAGAATTAGAGAGACAGCTCTTTCGTCGAGCTCGACGTGGTCAGGTAAACTCCTCAAACGTACCTGAGGTGGTCTCCAACCGCAGCCTGGCAATGGGAGGCCGTCAGGACCGAGGGGACAGGGCGCGTCTAGTCCGGGTACACCCTGATCGCCTTTGTTACCCTTGTCTCCTTTTCTTCCTCTCTTACCAGGTGGTCCCTGCGCGAAGATACAAATCGCGTCACCCTTTTTCCAATCGTCGTTTGCGCAACGACTAACGGCGTTTTGTTTGTTTCGCGACGTGCAAGAAGGCCAGGCATGAGAAAAACTTTCTATGTATGCATTATAATACTGAGTATCTTGTGCACAATACGCCGAAGAGTACGAAGGGCGAACGAAGAAGGTCTGCCTCGAATTTCTAATATTCGATATCGAATCGAATCAACGAATTAATTTTGTTCTCGCGTACTCAGAGAGAATGCATTGACTTCTGTTCGATCACGTTCGACCTTTGACATCTCTGTCGCCCGCGCTTCGCTCCTTGGATTAATCGACGTTGATCCTATCGATCATCGGTCGACTTGCTAAGTTTTTATATTCGATTTGCGCAGAACGCTGGTGGCAGCATGTAAAGGGTAGTAAGAATTAGATTTATCTTTCTTAAGGATTTCGATATCCTCGAGTCTCCGTGCAAAACGTTTCTCTTTTCTTTTTTCAATCGCTAATATCAAAGGGACTTGTACAGCGAAATGAATCGTTTTAATCTTCAAACAAGGATCTAGAACAATCGATGGAGTATACAATTAAGTGCAGCCTAGACGGATCTTACGTTTTGCACCGATCGTTCATATCACATTGCTTAGACCAAATTATCAATGACATGTTATTAATGACGATTTTGTCTTTCTTCGTTTCTCTTTTCAATTCCTCTCTCGACAAACGTTCGAGCTCACCTATTCGTGAATTTCACACGTGAGAACATCTACATGGGCTTACCATGAGCGTCGAATTTGAGCGCCGGCTATTTAGGAAAAATAATAATCGAACTAACAATAAGTCGATACTCACACAATCGCCTTTAGCACCTTTCTCACCCTTCGGTCCCTGAAAGTGGTATGTTAAGAAGATTAAGTAAACAGATTAACGTTCGTTATACTCTAGTCTACGTTCGCGAGTTGTTAGTTCGTTTTTAGGGCCAAAAGTTCCACGTCGGAGTTTACATCCTCTTGAGTACTTTAAGCGCGGAAAATTAACGAAACGATTCTCCCACCGTTCTCTCCCCTTTCTATGTATTATTTCCCGTCTCCTTAATCGAAACGATAACACGTGTCGCGATCGATCCGAAGACGGCGAAAGAACGAGATAGAACGTCGAAAAGAAAACGTGGATTTCCGTAATCTCTCCTCGTCGTATTTTGTGCAGCGTAAAACTATATAAAACGATACTCGAGACAGTCGATCCGGGGCGGGGGTAGAGGAGATGGATCGTGTTAGGGAAGTATCCTCGTTACCCCGGCCTAGACTGTATCGTGATTACATCGAAGGACGAGCGATAAGGGTGATAATTGAGAGTCACTATACCTCCGTTCCTGGAATCCCATCGGTACCCTGGGGAAAAATAAATCGTCTCGTTAGCTTCACCTTCCACGTGCTTCCTTCATAATTCTGATAGCCGACACCGGACGGTTAGAATATGGAAATTCGCTAACGAGAGCGAAGCCTATCCAACTTTTTACCATGGATTCAAGTTTCACTCGGTTTCCTTTTTATTTTGTTCAAACCGCGAAACGCTAATCGTGCGTTAACTGGCACCCTTTCGATCGTATCGATAAAAATGTTACTTACGGGCAATCCTGGATCTCCCCTTTCACCCTTCGTTCCAGGCTCCCCTTGTGCTCCCTGCAATTACGAAGAAATCTGACAAACCACCGCGATCCGATAGCTCGCGATTACTTTCTCTCCCCCGTGTTTCCTTCAAGTCTCGTGTGATTCGTTTTAATAACGGATACGATAAGCGAACGAAGGTGACGAACAAAAAACGATATGACATTTGTCGTTGTTGTTGTTTGTTTCTTTTTTGCTTTTTTTTTGTTTTTCTTTTTTTTTGTTTTTTCTTTCGATTTTTACGAGGAATTTACGATTAGCCCAATGGGGTTGCTCACCTTCATGCCGTCTAGTCCTGAGGGTCCCTGAAAGGTACAGAGAAAAGCTTGTCAGATTCGTCGCAGAAGTCTGACCGTTAATATCGAGTACAATCTCGACGTCGATTCGACGACAACTTATAATACGAAAAGAAAGTTCTTTAAAAGACGACTCGTATTTGTAATCTGCCGAGCTAGTTTCCATTAATTAAGAAAACAAACGTACTTACAAATGTTCACTCGTATAGCTTGGCAGAGAACAACCTATGGAAATTGGAGGACGAAGGAGAAGGTAGAAACGGTGATGAAAAGAAAAAATAAATAAATAAATAAATGAATAAACAAATAAAAAAACCAAAAATGCGAGATCGAGAAAAGACTCGCTCTGATTTTTACCTTTGCTCGCCGAACAAATTTCTAGCGGCACTACTTCTTTGCATATTCAGTAGTTAAGGTCAACCGATAGCGTAACGATCGAGTCTATTACGCTATCGTCGTGGTCGCAGCAAATTAACACGTGTTAATTTCTTTCTTACTTTTCTTATTTTTTTCTTTTTTTAGTAAGACTTTATTAGAGAAAGATTGAACAGAGATGAGAGAGGGAGAGAGAAAGAGAGAGAAAGAGAATGAAATAGAGAGTGAGAAAAAGAGAGAGGAGAAAGGTCGTGAATAAGAGAGAGAGAAAGAGAGAGAGAGAGAGAGAGAGAGAGAGAGAGAGAGAGAGAGAGAGAGAGAGAGAGAGAGAGAGAGAGAGAGAGAGAGTTATTATTCATCTTCGGATCTCAATCGGAGCAAAATGCAAAGCGATACTCATCTACGAAGGGGAAGAATGTCGAAGCGTTAATAACGAGGTGGGCACCGTGTAAAAGCAAAGGACACAGGCACATGCACATTCTGTTTATTAATCGGGACATTGTAAAACAAAACTTGTTAGACTTCAATTATTCACATACGCAAATTACGCCGTCACTTGTTTTTTTCATCCTTTCTTTATGTTATTCTTTTTGTTTTCTTCGTATCTTTCTATTCTTTCCTTTCTAGCGCCGCCTTAACAATTAACACACACACGCAGATTCTATATTTACGCTCGCATATATGTATGTCGGACACACGCGAGTGTATATACACATACATATATATCAATATGTATTTATATATGTATATTCTTATTGTATTTACATTTACAGACATACACATACAAAAGAAAAATATATACACGTCTCTTACTGTGTGTATGTATGTATATGCATGCGTATACACGGCTTTTACGCTTTTACACGCATTACTATACCACCAACGAGAAAATTTGTCAACCTTTTCTTCCTTTTTTCTTGTCGTCTCTTTTACTTTCCTTTTCCTTTTCTTTTACTTTTTCTTTTCCTTCCTACTTTCCTTTCTTCCTTCCTTCCTTCCTTCCTTCCTTTCTTTTTTTCTGTCTTTCTTTCTTTCTTTCTTTCTTTCTTCCATTCGATATGCGCACGCCGCGCCGCTTCGTCTCGCTTAAAACTAAACGCTGCGACTTATGCTTGATCTTAGGCTACTCCACTAAAGAAAATGGAGAAAACGAAACGTACCGTTTGTCGCCGTTGAGAAAATACAACCGCGATCTCGATCATTTCGTCTTCATTTCTCCCTATTCTACACTGTACAATCCCGCCTAAACTTTTGTACTACTCGGAGGAAGTACTCAACAACGTTTTGTACGTCACGAATGACTAGGATCGCGCCATTTTGTATACGCGATCATGTTTCGCTGCCTTATCTCCTTTCGTTCGATGCAAACATGCATCACAAGTTTCACACGTCGATCGTTATACTTTTTAGGCCCTTTTTTTCTTCTTTTTTCTTTTTTT
Organism: Vespula vulgaris; assembly: GCF_905475345.1. Classification (NCBI taxonomy): domain Eukaryota; kingdom Metazoa; phylum Arthropoda; class Insecta; order Hymenoptera; family Vespidae; genus Vespula; species Vespula vulgaris. Next base: position 996,787 of record NC_066598.1, on the reverse strand, counting down.
TTTCTTTTTAGTAGCCTCGAACTTTTCGATCCGACGAAAGAAAAAAGCTTTTTTTTTTTTCCCTCGATCTCTCACGATCCATTGATCGATCGGTCGGATCGATTATTTTGTGCGACCCCTCGAATCAGCCTTGGCGGCGTCATCTCACGTTCTCATAAATAAGTTCGGAGCGTTTATTATGCAATAATAAATTGCTTATACTCGCGCACGTACCTTCTCGTTTATAACATACGCAAGTGGAATGCCGCGTGAGAAACGTACAAGTGGAAGTAGGGTTGCCGGTTGGGGAAGGAAATCGTTATGAATGGCTGGATTACCGTTACGTGCCGGGAATTTTATCGGTGAGTTCTTGTTAAGTACAAAGTACGTAAGTTGCAATCGTAATCGCTTCGGCCCGTTAAAGATCGTTGTATTTGAAAATAAGATTAACAAGGAAGAAAAAAGAAAGAGAAAGAGAGAGAGAGAGAGAGAGAGAGAGAGAGAGAGAGAGAGAGAGAGAGAGGAAGAGGAAGAGAAGGAAAGAGAGAAACAAACGATTCATCGAGATCAGAAAAAGCTGCACCTTTTCGTATCTATTACGAAGAAAGAAAAAAAAATTGATTTACTTCGGTTCCGTTTGGTAAAATCAAAAGGATTGCGTATAGTTTGCAAATTATTGACTTTCCAATAAAAATGAATGAAAAGAATTCGCTTCATCAGTTATCATCGTGAAATATGTTTTCTCGTCTCGTCAACTTTGAATACGAAAGAGCGCAGCACGGAAAAGTATTAAATAGACGTTATGAGAGAACAAAGAGGAGCTAAATGAAACCGAGTGGCAAATTTAATTAAAGTAGAGGTAAAGTTACAAGGGGGCTGCGATCGCGGGCTAAGTTATTTCGAGATCGTACAGGTTTTTTTCTTATTAAAATCTTTTTAAGAAACTAACCATTTTAAATAGCCTTACCGCGTATCGCGTTCGCGTTTTAAGTAAAAAAGAAAAAAGAAAATAAAAGGAAAATAAAAATGTATATATATATATATATATAAAAACATAAGAAACGAATTAAACGAAGCACGCGTGTACGCGAATGTATTTTCGTAGGACGGACAAAAGGTGTGCAACGAGTGCCCGAAACTGTTATAACGAAACGATCGAGGCAATCGTATGTGTGATCGTGTGTATGTATGTGTGTGTTCTTTTCTTTCTTTTTGTTTTTTTGTTTAAGTACGTATCTATAAAATTCGAACATCCTGAAAAATCGTCATGCTCCTTGGAAGACCTACCAGCCATCCTTGTTCTTTATCATTCGACCATATCTACGACATTTTCTCTCAAAGTACGGACATCTTGGCACGATTTACGAATCCGTCGTACTTCGTGAGTACGTACCTACTACGAAAGTGCATTTCCTACGTTGTAAATGCATCTCTCTCTCCGAAGGAAATCCGATGAAAACGCTATTGTTGTTCCGCTATTAATGGCGAACAACGTCGAAGATGGAAATCGTCAAGCTCAGCGTTGCGTGTTTCGATATCGAGCGACTCGGGGCAAACAAGTCTTATCCATTAATATTAGCGATATGGCTGTGTGCGCTCTCGCAAGAACATTTTATATATATATGTGTGTATATATATATATATATATATACACGTATATATACGTATATAAATATATATATATGTGTGTGTATGTGTGTGTATATATACATATATATGTATAGAATTCTCAGAAAACGATTTCGATGACCTCACTCGAGTACTTCCCTTCTGTCAGGCCACCTTTAGTCGTCACCGTCAAACGTTTCTTACCACCCTTTCACCCTTTCGTTCCTTTATGTACAACATCGAAGGCAAAAAAGACAAGAACGAAGCTCCAATTTCGAAGGGAAGCTCGAGGAGGTACGATACTCGTACTCGTGCGAGCAGAATACCGGATACTTTGTTATATTTCGCTCGAAAGCTCGTCGACGAATTTTCTTTCTTTCTTTTTTTCTTTCTTTCTTTTTTCTTTTTTTCTTTCATTCATTCATTCTTTCTTTCTTTCTTTCTTTCTTTCTTTTTTTCTTTCTTTCTTTCTCGTTTTTCAGTTTCCTTTCTTTCTTTACACCGTCGCTAGAGACTCTCCGTTTCCTATCAAGGATTCACCGGCGAGGCCAATTAACGATGACGTTAGGAGCGAGACGTCCGCGTTCTTACCATGGCGCCAGGTTTCCCGGAATCTCCGGGCTTTCCGGATTCGCCTCTCAGTCCCATGGGGCCCTGCAAATAGAGAGACTCGCATGACGGAGAAGTTTCTGGATAATCGAAGGAAATGCGTCGCCCGTCGTCCTTCTACCTACGAGAGAGAGACAGAGAGAGAGAGAGAGAGAGAGAGAGAGAGAGAGAGAGAGAGAGAGAGAGAGAGAATGAGAGAGAAAGAGAAAGAAGGAGAGGGAGACAGAAAGACAGAGAAGAAGAAACGGAGGAAGACAATCGCGTGAAGAAAAGAGAAGAAATATCGTAGCTCGCCTATCCTATTTCTCTCATGTATTATGTATCATGCATTATACGATCTCTACACCTTTCCTATATACCAATGGTACCTAAATATATACCTTCTTCCGTGTACACTTCGTTCGGCCAACATAAAATCCAATCGTTAATACCATTAGGTATCGCCCGACTAACGACTGCATTTGCGAATGTAGAAGAGGAGCCCAGGTAGATACCATATCCCGAACCCTCCTCCCCCCTCCCAGCCTACTCGATACATTTCTTTTATTCTTTTTTTATTTTCTTTTTTCTCTTTTTTTTTTTTGGATCCTTTCTCTCAAGAATTTCCACAGGATTAAGTTTCTTACTAAGGGCGAGAATCTATTTTCGAGACCGCTGAGTTTGAAATCTTTTCGTCGTCACTTCACCGTCTAGCTTGGTTCTCTCTTCTTCTTATTTTTTTTTCCGTTTCCTTTTTCTTTTCCTTTTTTTTTCCTTTTCTTTTTCTTTTTTTTTTTTTTTTTTTTTTTTTTTTTTTTTTTTTTTTTTTTTTTTTTTATAACGCGATAGAGTAAAACCTACCTAAGCTAGGGACGTAATCTTGAGAGAAAATACGTACGGGTAATCCCATCGGACCAGGATCTCCTTTGGCACCTTTCTCTCCCTGTAATACGAAAAGAAAAGAAAAGCGTGAGAATCGTCGAAGAGAATCCTTGAAAACTTTTGCTTCGTGCGTCTTTCTTATTTTCTTTTTTTCTTTCGCCTTATTTTTCTTTTCTTTTCTTTTTTTTTGCATGGACCAATTTACGAATAAAAATGGAGAAAAAGATTTGCAAAGAGTTAACGTAACTTTCGGAAACTCGAATTCTTAAATATGTACACGGTTATATGTATGTATATGTTATGCGTGTACGTGAAACTTTAGGAAACTTCGTGAGAACTTTGCGAGAAACGCGAGGTCGTTCTCCTTTCTAAGGGGGAACTCTCGACGCTTTGAAATTTTGACAAGTTTACTGACAGGATCACCCTTGGCGCCGTCGTGTCCTCTGTCGCCCTTGATACCAGGTGGACCTTGTAATCCAGGAGTACCGGCTGGTCCAGGTGGTCCAGGAGGTCCCATAATCTGTCGATTACATCGATTTGTCAATTCAACTGACAATAGTTTCCTACGGCTCGGATTGTAACAGTAAAATTTTCTCGATAAAGTATCGAATGAGTTGAACAATTTAAAACGATTCATTTCAATATCCCAACCCTTAATTCTGAAAATTCGGAATAGACCAGGAAATAAATAGGACTTACCACTTCGCCGGCATTGACTTCGAAGGTGCCGTCACCCTGAAAGAAAGAAGACGTTTCATGCTATTTAAATCTTTCTACAACTTCGATAAAGATTAATGTTCGAGAGGAGAACCCGAAGGATAAAACGTTCGTATCGATGGACGATCGATTCTACGATCGTTTATACGAGGGTTGCGTTCGTTTTTCGCGTTGGATCGAAGGAGGGAAGACGAATAGGGCTGTCTAGATTTCCACGTACCTGCCTTCTTCTCAGCTTTTTGTACTTCTGTCGGTGGAAGCCCGATGTCCCGCCATGAAAAGAAATTTATTTTATCGTCAGATCGTTGGCAAGGGGTGGTCGTTCTGGTAGGGTTGCGGGTGGGTGTTAAAACTCACTCCTCGCATCGTAATCGATAAAGATCGATCAGGATGACCCAGCCCATCGAACGACGACACTTGATATAAATATAATACGGAACGTTGTTGAAAGATGAACTCACCGATTCGCCCTTTTCACCCTTGTCACCTTTCATCCCTGGATAGCCCTGTTCATTGAGAAATAGAAACAAAAAAAAAGAGAGAGAACGTTGATATTAAAAAAATTCGCTTTCACGTTTGTACGGGAGTACGATGAATGCGTATTTAAAAATAAACGCATATATATATGTACGTATCTAAGTACGTAGTAAGTATGTAGAAGGAAATGCGAATACGGAAAAGGTAGAACGTTTGATTTACGTACCGGTGGACCAGGCAAACCTGGAGGTCCCATGAGTCCGGGAGGTCCGATATCACCGTACTCGCCTTTCTCACCTTTGGGTCCGGAAAGGCCCTGTAAATCAGAGACAAGCAAGATCGCTTTACGTGCTGTAAATCACTTGTCTCCTCGTGTATATGATAACGCTCGAGACACGATACGTCTGCTACCGGATAACGCACGAGATGCGAGATAAAGATGCGTTGATACTCGCTGCAAAACCTCCTGATACGCGAGTGTTTACATATTCCTTTGTCTCCATAAAAGTGTCTCTTATCTAGCATGGAAATTGTAGCAAGTATATATGTACGTACGTAGGTATCTATCTATCTACGTGCAGCCCCACCTTACAAATTTATTTTCTGAATTGCGTCTGAAACCTTTTCATCTTTCTCTTCTTTATTTGTATACGTGCATACATCGTATCGGGTATTTTTCCGACAGACTTAACAAATAAAATTTTATATTTCAATATGCGAAACGTCGTACGTGCCAAACACTTTTTTCGACGTCATATTGATTCTACTTCGGTCGTTGGGACATCGTTCGTTGGCAATGTCGTGTTTTATCGTAATAAAAAAAAATAAATCCAAATGCAGTCCACGTACCGGTAATCCCGGTGGACCTTGTATGCCAGCTTCGCCATCGGTCCCGTTAAATCCCGGTGGACCATGAGCTCCTTGTTCTCCCTTAGGTCCTGAAAGCAAAGAGTAATCGTTCAATCGGTGAACCGTCAGCATCGAAGATCAAATTAAATCGCGCGATTAATGACGTCGCGTACGCGTAGATTTCTCGCTCTTTCCCATCCCCGCATAGACTAGAGTCTATCCCCCTTTAAAAGATTAAGTTTATATTTCCTTCTTTTTTTCTTCGTTCTTTTTTCTTTTTTTTCTTTGCACCCAACCGCAGACTTTCCGAAGGACTTCCTGTTAATTACGAGTTAAAAGACGACGAGACGATAAAAAAATGTTCCCCAAGCTTAGGAACTTACTTTTACGACGATGAAATAAAAAGAGAAAAACAATAAGGAATAATCCGAAGAAAGTTATTTGAAAGAAAAAAAAAACACACACACATATATATATATATATATATATATATAAAAGAAAAACAATAAAATATGAGTGATATCGCAAAGATTTCCAATTATTCAAACGAAGTAATAAAAGATATAAAATATCCGAGGACGAACAAGGGAAAGAAAATCAACGCGCGCGTTTCTTTTTTATTTTCATGTTTGGGGGTTGGGGTAGGGATAGCACGATAATTCTTTGGGCAATATCCTTCTTTCATATTTCCCCGGGATTTCGTCTTTGTTTCTCGGTAGAATGGCCTCGTTGTAATCTACCTGGCGAGCCCTGGTCTCCCTTGGCGCCCTTTTCGCCCCGGTAACCCCTTTCACCCTTTGGACCCAGTGGGCCGGGTGGACCCCTCGCCAATGTAATACCGCTCTCACCCTTGAAACCCTATAATAATGATACTGCAAGGTCAGATCCAACCAGGTCCTCCGTTTTTCAGTGTCGTTTGCGTTTTGCTTTCTTTTTTTTTTTTTTGCGACGAAGCGTTAAACTGTTTCCTTTTCTTTTCTTTTTTTTTTCTTTTTCTTTTTTTTTTTTTAGTTGAAAGAGGAAGGATCAGAGGACGGGATGGATTCTCGATACTACACGAACAAGCGAATCGATCGATTTTGGTATCTTGTCATTTTGCCTTTTGTTTTTTAGATCTGTGTAATTAATTAAGGGACACCAAGATCGTTCGATCACTGACTATAAAAACTACTACAACTAACGATACACGCTTGTGATCATCTACAATACGTCACAAACAAACGTCTAATCAACAACGTAGAAAATTCCTATCGACACCCATGCGTTTCGAGTTCTAGGATAAGTTTATTAGTGGGTACAAATTTAGTATAAATTAAGATATAGCAGAATTCTCTCTCTCTCTCTCTTTCTCTCCCTCTCTGTTTCTCCCTCATCCTTTCTCCAACTAATATATATATATATATATATATATATATATATATATATATCAGTTCGATTAGAATCGCTTATAAATTACATGGTCAATGAGGTGGTTCTGAAACACGGAGAGTGTTCAACCGTATTCTGCAATACCTATCACTTCGATATTCTCTCTTCTCGACTCATATAACATGTAATAGAATAACCATTAATTGACAGAAATTGAAGTAATTAAAATGAAATGACGATATCGATTAGATCGGAAGAAAGAGAGACAGACAGAGAACGAGAGAGAGAGAGAGAGAGAGAGAGAGAGAGAGGAGAAAGAGAGAGACAGAAAGAGAGAGAGAGAAAGACCCACAGGAGAAATCGAGTGATAGAGTGATAGAGAAGAAACAAAAAAGAATTAAAAATATTATTTAAACAACGTGTGTGTCGGTGTGAGAACACACGTATAAAGAACGATAGTATAAGCTACATACTGTCTTCGTGAGTTTTCATACTTACACGAAAGTTGTAGGTATATCGCGTACGCCGCTCGATAAAGTTGCGAGAGCCTCAAGCCGTAGTAGCAGTAGTAGTAGTAGTAGTAGTAGTAGTGGTAGTAGTGGTAGTAGTAGTAGTAGTAGTAGTAGTAGTGTAGTAGTAGTAGTAGATATTAGTTATTAGTGAATCAAACCGACACACGGGGGAGAAGTAGTGGGTGTTACTAGCTACGTAAACACAAATTAGTTACACAAGCTACGTACAACTACGCCGAGGACTACAAACTAATTTTTTAAGAAAAGAAAATTAATTCGGCCAAACGATCGATTTGTTAAGCACTTTTTTCTTTTCCTCCTTTCGTCCATTATATTCTTTCCTTGGAAAGACCCTTTGACACCTAATTATACCGAGCTGCCTCTTTGATTACGCTCGACCTTTGTAAGTCGAGACCGATGAAAAGAACGATTATGAGAACGAGATCTCGGTTGGAAAAAAGCAGGTCAAGGACATCTCGATTACACTGAAAAGCTTCATAATTATCACGAAAACGAGCGTTTCCATTCTTTCGACGCTCGTTACATCAAAGAAATAATTCACTCGTCTCATCATATACATCGCTTCATTGTTCCAGCTGTACCGATCGTCATTGACTCGACTTGCACGAATCATCCTCTCTCTCGACAATCACAAATTCAGATAATATATATATATATCCTTTTTCCCTTCAAAGCATGACGTATTCCTTCCGGTTGATACACGTCTTGGATTATGTCAAATCTTCAAAAGAAGTGTGAAAAAGGAATAACATCGATCGCTTGGCATATCTGCAGCTGGAGGATTTTCTTGGGATAAATACTTACGGGTTGTTAGACATTAACAGCGTATGGAGCCGCTCTAAACGGTAGCGCGTGAGTCGAGTAGCTCTTACTTAGGCGTGGTTACAGGGTTTTAGTGCGCAGGTGTGTAATTTGGCTGCATCCGCTAGAAGAGAATTAGTGTTGCCCTTGGTAGCCAAGGTGTAGCTACGTGCGACGAAGACGACGTGGAATTAAAACATCCGACGACGTCGTCTTCGTCTACCTCGTTGTCGGCGTCTTCGTCGTCATCGTCGTCGTCGTAGTCGTAGTCGTAGTCGTCGTAGTCGTAGTCGTCGTCGTAGTCGTCGTCGTCGTTGTCTTTTAAACGAGACGACGGTAGGAGAAAACCAAAGAGAGACCCGAGGAAGTCTCGAGAACCCGATATATATATATTTCTGTATATATACATATATATATATATATATATAGAAATATATACATGTATATATACAGAACCTATAGTACATATACATATATACGAACGTGTTATTTGCTGCCACCAACGTCTTTTTTCTTTGCTTTTTTTCTCTTCAGCTCGTTCCTTTTCCCTCCTTCTTTCTCACTTTTCTATTCTTTCTCACTTTCTTTCATTTTCTATTTTTCCATTTCTCGTATTTTACAGCTACGAACGAGTCATCCGTTTCGCGGTATATTTGCTCCGTGTACATATACATACGCAACGAAGATCTGGACGAACGAGAGAAGCGATACGAAGAAAACGTAACTTAGGTAGTTCTCTTCGAGAATATTTGGAAGCTTGGTGAGATGGAGTCATACCGATGAATTTCGCTCGTACGATCGTCGAATTTACCATAGCCGCGTTTTCGTGGAAAGTTCGTCAGAGTGATATCGTCGGTTGAATTTTTACGAGTTCGCAAGAAATTTTCTATTTTCGTCGTTCCGTGGAAACTGTCGACAACACGTTGCGTCAAACGAATCCTTCGCATTATTCATTTGCCAAGAGTCCGAGCATTGCAACGAAAAAGCCGACGAACGAGATTCAACGTCTGACTGTTTATCGCGTACCGATCGAAATCAATTAATTCCTCGCGAACGCGTACATCGAATGGTACCACTGTCCTTTGTAGTAATCAATATACACGTAAACCACGGTAATTAAATGATCACCGAGCCATATATCGAGGATATTCGTCGATGACGAAGAAGAGCACGTTTGCAATGGGATGACGTTGAGATAATCGATAAAACGGAAAACAGAGAACGTTCTCTAACGTAATCTTGACACGCGAGCCTCGTGTAACACGTGAAAACTACAAAATAGAAAAGAGAATCGACGAGAAATATTAAGATGAAGTGTCCCGTCTTAGCGAATTCCTCGTTCGCTTATCGATCGTCCAGACGAAACGTAAGAGTGCAAGAGCCTCTTTCGTTTATCGAGAAATGCAAAGTGACGTGGCCGTGCTGGTACTCATTCGCTCATGCTCTAGCGTGCTTGCGGTGTGTGTTTCCTCGTATGAAAAAAAAAAGAATAACAACAACAACAACAAAAAAGACCAAAAAGAAAAAAACAAAAAAGAAAAAAAAGGAAGAAGAAAAAATCCACAAAAGAAAAAAAAAGGTACAAAAAGCCATGCGTATGCCTCGTGCTAGTCGTAGGGAATAGAGAAGTAAAGAGATAGAGATAGAGAATAGAGAGTGAGAGTGATAGTAAGAGTAAGAGTGAGTAACTGAGAAAAGAGAACTCTCTCGAAGTCGAATATTCTTGATCGGTATCAGGGTTCGGTAGATCGAGAATCTCGAGAAACTTCGGACGGTATGAAAAGGCTGTAGAAAAACGTTCTCGACATGTTCCCCGAGTCGCGTCGTGTCACGTTCCTTTACTACGACTACGACTCGTGAAAAATGTACGTGGAGGAACGCGATCGTCGACTAGAGGAGAGAAGAGGAGATGAGAGGAATCAAGGAATAGTGTGAACGTCCTGCGAAGTCGACAGATTCGACGGATAGTCTAACGGAGGGTTAGATCGTAGATATCTCCGTAGAATACGATAGCAAGATGGATGGATGGATGGACGGATGGCTGGACGGATGGATGGATGGATGGATGGATGGATGGATGGATGGATGGATGGATAGGAAGAACGACCGTCGGAGGAAATTTTAACAAAGTACGAGATAGTCTAGTACTTTTTCAACGGGACATTGAACGCATTTACAAGAGACTCGACTTCGTGGGAGGGAAGAATGGACGAAAAGAAGAGTCGGAAGTGTGGAAGGAGAATGAGAACTTCCGTTGAATTCTTTCGTGACGACATGCGTCGCGTTAGAAAGAGAGAGAGAGAGAGAGAGAGGGAGGGGAAAGAGAAAGAAAAAGAGAAAGAGGGAGATAGAATAAAGTACTCGAACTTTCCTTCTCTCTACGACGATTTCCACCCATGCATCGCCTTCTTCCTCGTATCTACGCAACGACGTTTTTTCTACCATGCAGCACATGCCACACAGAGTGGTAAGGATTTTTTCGATGTATCTGCATGATCCGGGATCAGAGATTCTATCGAAGAGGGAGAATGGGAAAAGGTGGAAAGGGTAGATCGATTTTCTTCTTCTCTTCTTTGGCGAAAATCGGATCGAGGATATGTATCATCAAGGATCGTATTATATGTATGTACATGTACGGTACTGTACTGTGTCGTTTTGGTCGGAGGACCTCGCTGAAGCTTACCCTCTTCCCTTGCTTTCCCCGGGCACCCTTCTCGCCGGTCAGACCGGGTGGTCCTGTCGGACCCAGCTCTCCCTTCTCGCCCTGGGGCCCTGCGTGCGTGTATACACCACGTGCATAAAATAAAACATGATATTCTTTCCTCGTTCACGCGTGTTCTTTCTTTACGCGAATATGATAAATAAAAAATAAGTGAAGGCACGTTAAGAGGAAGAAGATGAGGAAGAAGAAGAACAAAAAAAAAAAAAGAAAAAAAGAAAGAAAAGAAAAAAAGAGAAAAAACGTGCCACGAATCGTTGTTTGAATGAAATAATAAAAATATAAGAAATAATAGGATATAATGAGAAACGTATAAAATCCGTCGCACGTAAAGTTTCTATAGAAATCCCTATGTACCTACGTAACACAGTTTACCCCGTTCAATTCTTTAGCTGGAAATTAATGCTTCAGGATGAACACCGTTTTCGCGAAATGAACGAGAGAAGAGCGAGATAGCGTGGTGAAAAAGATGGACCTCAGATTTTCGCTCAAGATCTCGATCGTCTACGCTTGAATTAGTCGCGCCAGGTTATTATACTTGTCTAGCTAAGTCGTTAGCAAAGTAAATTAGTCGCCTAAGGTACTACGAAAAGTCAAAGTATTTAAATTCGTCTTTTTAGATGAAATTAGTATTGCACGCACGATTTAACGATCTCTCTCTCTCTCTCTCTCTCTCTCTCTCTCTCTCTCTCTCTCTTTTTCTCATAGCAATTCTTGTTACATTGTCGCACAGTTCCTCGAAGATTAACTCGAAGAAATTTCAAAGTTGTAACAGCCCTAATCCAAACTCTACTTGTTGTTTCAAATGCGATTGTTCTCTCTCTCCTCTCTCTCCCTCCCTTCCTTTCTTTCTCTCTCTCTCTTTCATTGTTGGAAGCAATTCATAGAAGAGAAACTACCTTGGAAGATAGCACGAGAAATGTTTCTCTAACGTAATGTCTTCTTCGCTCGAATTTTACTCTAGGATTAAATCGTAAAATCGATGCACATATGTATCCACGTAGATAGCTCGGACTTCTAACTGGCACGTTCACGAGCTTCGAGAATAAAATCAAGTTTCCTCGAGACAGTCGGTTCTCTATTACGTTCAGACGTATTCGAGTTTAACCTTCGATTTGAGTCTCTCGATTTCTCCAAGTTAGCTTATCGGAGGAGATATGTACATACACATAAACACACACATATATATTATATATACGTATATATATATTTATATACATATATATACGCCATTCCTTTCGGATGACGAGCAATGAATACCGTCTGTACGACTCGTTAAAGAAGCATGCTCGCGCATGACGAAGCTTAATAATCTCGTTATAACGCCGCGAGGCTCTTTTACGGATCTATCACGGTATTACATTACTTAGAGAACCATTACGATGTTAAAGCTACCGTTTAATAATTCCGAGCTAACCCCATACCTCTTTATTAGCGAATTCGCGGGAATTCTCGTTTTAATGAACGTGGAACTCGGCTACATTTTTCCTAGGTAATTTGTCGATGATATCAGAATAAAACTGTGGTCATTTAAAAGAAAGAAAGAGAGAAAGAGAGAAAGAAAGAAAGAAAGTCCCGAGTTATAAACGAAACGTAGATCGAGTGTTCCAGTCTTTATCGCTTCGCAAACTTATTACATTGTCCAAGAACTAAGAGATCCGGTTTGCATATGTAACGAAGGCAAAGAAAGAAAGAAAGAAAGAAAGAAAGGAAGGAAGAAAGAAACAAGAGAGAGAGAGAGAGAGAGAGAGAGAGAGAGAGAGAGAGAAGAAAGACAGAGAGATAGAACGAAAGGGAAAAGTTGGCGAACAGTTACGAAGTTTTGCTCGCGGCAGTAGTTACGTTTAGTTCCGCCCACTCTGTGAACACTCGCGTAGAATTTGCTTCGGACTTCGTTTGCGAGCCGGAAAAATTTCCTAAAGAGATTTCTAGTACAGTATATAGGATCGTTAGATATAATTTCAGATTAATAACAGATAGAACGGTGTAATACGAAAGTCTAATAAATTAACTAGCACCTATAAACTACTTCGAGTCCGATCACCTAAAATGTTAAAAAGAGAGAGGGAGAGGAAGAGAGAGAGAGAGAGAGAGAGAGAGAGAGAGAGAGAGGGAGAGAGAAAGAGAGAGAGGTCTAGAGATCGTTCTATCAGACCCCACAACCATTTATTCGCGATTGACAATTATTAAGATCGAAATACGATCGATCGACGCGATTATTGAGCTTACCAGGCGGTCCAGGTGGACCAGGAGGACCTTCCAATATTCCCGTTGGAAATGGTTCGCCATTCATCGAAGTCGTCAGCCCACGATCTCCTTTATCTCCCTTGTCACCCTGTCGAAAACAAATCCGCAATTCAGGTGCCGTTTCGTATCATGAAATTTATATCGACAGATTTTGTAATTGCTTTACGGTATAACCAACAAACGGGGACGTACACCAAATCCGATGCAGACGATAATAATTAGGACAATTTAAATATAGTGGAAAGAATAAAATAAATCCAATGATTAATCCAACGAGATATCCTGATTTTCCTAATGCAATCGAACCGATAGATCTCTTGAGTGAAACACACGTGTGCTCCGTTAGTCGGAATATAATATCGGAGGACACGTTAAGAACGTCCGTGTATCGAAGTAAAATCTATCACGGAAGTAAATCGTTGGCTGATGCTTTCAACGTTGCATGCGAACACGTTCCCTATGCGTGGGCACGCATACTTTTAATAACGAAGCAAGCTGCGAAGCTATACGCGATCGTTATTTATTATGAAAAACGTGTTACTTTCTCCATTTTCTATTTTATACGTAAATTTATTTCAATCGTCAAACTCAAAGTTTCCGCATCGAAGTAAAAAGATATGTTAAAAGGTTGGAAAGATGTGAAAGAATGAAGAAAGGACGCGGATGGTGCGAAGGGGAACGGGGGAGGAGGCCCACGTTATTTATGCCATTTTCTATCTGTCCCTAAAAATACCGGCATGTAAATTTCAAAGTTATGAAATATGCATTTATTCTTTGCGCGTTATAAGTCGGCCGCGCATTTTCCGGACGATATATCTTCGATGCGTTCGATGTGGCAAGTGAGTGCGGTTGACTTCGAAAGTCAAATATTTCCGGGGTAAACTCTCACGAGTAAACACTTCGTGATCGTGAATAGTTGATAGTTTTGGAACGTGCGAGTTCTCGACTTATTCGGCAAGCATATCCGACATTCGTTTGTGGAAACCGTACCGATGCGGTAACGAGTACTCTTACGTTTGGTAAATATTGTTTGGACACTCCCAGTCGCTTCGTTCTCCCAAATGAGATAGAAAAAGAAACTGCGGAAGACGGGAAAAGAGCTTGATAATAATTTCTTAGAGAGGAAGAGAAAACCCAGTAATCTTCTTCGCGGAAAGAAAGAAAGAAAGAAAGAAAGAAAGAAGGAAAGAAGGAAAGGAAGAACGAAGGAAGGAAAGAAAAATAGAAAGAAAAAAGGAAGACAGAAAGGAAAGAAGGATTGTCGAGACTATAAAGATCGTAGAAATTTAAAGTTTTAATAAAGCTATTAAAGGGAGGATTAACGGAGCGACGGTAGTGGCTATATCGTGATGCAACGATAATCGATATTCCGACGTTAATGTTTCAAGGCCTTAGCGCAGATGTAGGATTTTCCAATGGATTTGATCGAATTAATTAATTCGAAATTACAGACTATAGGGGAAATATAATATTTGCTCGAAAATGCATAGAGATAATAATAGGAATAGAATACAAAAACGTTACCTTCGGACCGGAAAGTCCTGGAATACCGGATGGACCAATCGGTCCGATTGGTCCAGGCGCACCTTTTTCTCCCGGCGAACCGACTTCACCAGGAATCCCTTGTCTGCCTTCGTGTCCTGGGAGACCCTCTGATCCTGGTGGACCTGGTGGACCCGGTGGCCCGGGTTCTCCTGGTTCACCCTGTTACGTCCCAAGAGCGTTACGTCGTTACGGTTTTCCTCTGACGAGAGCCCTCGACAAGAGTGTCTCTCGGTGCTCGTCGGTTTTGTGCCACGGACGGATGGGACCGGAAAAGGAGCAGCGAGGCGTGGGTGTAGGTGAGCGTATAGAGAAAGAGAGAGAGAGAGAGAGAGAGAGAGAAAGAGAGAGAGAGAGAGAGACAGAGAGTGAGAAAAAGAGAGTGAGCGAGAGGAAGGGAGAGACGGAAAGGGAGGTATAAAATGTGAGAGAAATAGAGAATGGACGTGTTCCCGTATGTAGGATCGAAGGAAAAAGAAAATCTCGAGAAAAACCGTGCGTGGAAATCAATCGTGCGCTCCCAAGTGTATCGCTGAGTGTTCCGTCGAGCGAATAAAAGGACCGGCTCTCTTTTATAGATCATTTCGAATCGAAGCTGCGTCGATGGATCTCCTACGGCGAAAAAGCGGAGGATAACCGGTAATTAACTGAGTGCTCGGTCTATATATAATAAATATAAAGTGCGTTCAGCGTGTAATTAAAATCCCATGGAGGAAGAAAATAAAACGAAATAAAAGAAAGTCTACACCGGACGAACCGATCTTGAATTAATCGAGTTTGCGATCGACGAAAAGATCGATTAAATCCGGCTGGAACGTATTCGATCGAGCGTGGATATTATATCGCGCGAGGATGCTAATAATAAAAAATATTATATGTATATTCATCGACGTCGATGAAAGTAGAAGAAAAATTGCAATCTCATAGACAAGGTAAAGAGAGCTATGCAGGAACGGTTACGGAACACGCGTCGTGTAACGAGAGTAGACGTGAAAGACGACGGTACACGACGATACGCGAAGATAATGTGCGCACGGGCACGCTATGGTACATGTACGTACGTCAAACGCAACATACCGGTGGCCGAGGAAACGAGGATGGATCACCCCCTCGGTATCTATCGTAGAAGATAGCTTCTATCTACGTTAGAGCGTGCGTGTTTGATTCTGGGTGTGTCTTGGTCTATGAACATCCGTGATACGTAGGACAAACCGCGAGAGCCCGTCGAGTTCCACGCACGGAAAATACGGCATGCACGTTGCCTGATTATGACGATGTCGGTGGTTGTGGTAGTTGTGACGGTGAGGCTGCCATTGCCCTTGGAAAATATATTGATTCGAGATCGCAGGTGTCGAACTAGTAGCCAATTCAAAAAATAGTCGAGTAATCGAACGAACGGACAAAGTCGATCGTGCTCATGCAAAATGACATCGACGAAATTCAATCATATTTCCTGACTGCGTGTGCACGAGCGAGCGTGCGAGCGAACGTTCTTTTATATTCCTCGAGGAATCAAATCCACGATTAAAAGCTTATCGTTTTCTTCCTTATCAGATAATAATAACCAGTAATATTATCAAGGGGAAGCGTTTGATTATGTAATAAAGGGAGGCTATGGCTTTTTAAGAAAATCTGAGTAGCTTCGCCATCGACTGTTTCCTTCTACCATCGCTAGGAAGCGTTACTTTCTCCAGAGAGTGATTCCGTTAATGAGCAAAACTACTCGTTACGGTAGTCTCCTTCTTTTATGTTCCTCTCCGTAAAAAGTAAATAATTCCGAGATATTTACGTTTGCCTCGGGAATATTCTCAACGAACGCTCGCTTCCTACTCCTTTCTTTTTCTTATTTTTAACGGAAAAAAGCAAGAGGAGAATAGCAAAATAGAGAAATCTTTTTCTAAGAGTAATTCACAAAGTGCCATTTTTAAAAGAAACATGCAATTTTAAGCTCTATCTATACTACGTTCCTAAATACACAGAAATCGTCGCGCTGCATTCGTTTCTAGATATACATATACATATATATATATATATATATATATATACATGTATATATATATACATATACATGTACATATACATATATATATATATACACATTTATATATGTAACTAGCCGCAGGAAATCTAAGCATAACATAAACTACGAATTGTAAAAGTATTCATGCGATATGCAAACACGTTCGTTCGTACGAATGCGTTTGATTTCAAGTGAACCATGGTGTCTGTAGATCGGCCATGCGGGAAGAAATGGTGGGAGAGGTAATGAAAGAGAGAAAGAGAAAGAAAAATAAAGAGAGATAGAGATATAGAGGTACAGAGACAGACAGATAGAGAGAGAGAGAGAGAGAGAGAGAGAGAGAGGCAGAGAAAGGAGAGAGAAACAGAAAAAGAGAGACAGAAAGAAAGAGAGAGAGAGAGAGAGAGAGAGACAGAGAGAGAGAGAGAGAGAGAGAGAGAGAGAGAGAGAGAGAGAGAGAGAGAGATTGGTTCTTTTTTTATCATCAGAAACCACAATTCGAGACGGTGAAACAAGGTGGATAAGTTTTCTTTTCTTTTTTTAATTCTCAGTAGCGAGTATAGAGATTCGAGCATATCTTTTTTATTAGTTAAAAACGAGCTTCAGAAAGTAGCAAAATTACGTAATGTTAAGCCGTATTAGCACGTAAATATTATAATTAGCATAATTTTTCGCTAAGGATCTAAGACAAGTTTTCTTTTTTCTTTTTTCTTTTTCTTTTTCTTTCCTTCTCTATACTCATTCCATTCGGCTTTTCGAGCGCACGAAGCGTTTCCTTCCTTTATATTTTCACAACGAAATACAATTTTTCTTCTTTTCCTCTTTTCTCTCTTACCGTGGCGACGTTCAACGCGTTTAAAGTAAATTTATTCGACGAGCAGAGAGCCACGTTACGCGAGGTAGGTATATACATATAACCGTAAAAGGTTCCGACATGATAGAAGATAAAATAGCGTTGACTAGAAAAGTGCATAAAGTCGTCTGACTTTCCTTGATGTTTAAGATATAGGCCTTTATCATCAACGTCGAGTATATATATATATATATCCTTTGAAGAAATATTTCTAACTCGATACAGTCAATAAATATCTTATACATCGATTATAATCGATACGAGCTTCGTAAAAATAATTTAGAATACAAAATGACGATCAAAAAGCCGAACGAAATCTACTTATAAATTGATTTTTCTTGTGTAAAGAAAGGAAACTGGATAAAAGGATGTGGAAAGAAGAAGAGCAGGCTCACTTACTTTGAGTTGTATGATGGTTTGCGTCGATATATTATGCCCTTGCTCCTGAAGTCCCTAGAAGTACGTCAACTACGGGTAAAAACCAAATCGCTACTAAACGGCAAAACGTAGGTCGGGCAGAAAAGAGGACAACCTTCAAACGTTCGATCGTGTTTTTGTCGATCTGGGATCTGAGATCAGTAAGAATTACAGTTTGCATGGAGGAGTCTAAGGTGGAGTTGTGATGGGTGGTTTGGGGTTGGGTGGGGTTTGAAGGCTAGGGAAGAACAGTAGCTACATAATTTTTTTTTTGCGGGATATCTCATTTTTCATCGCTCGCTCCAAATCCGCGGCATGCCCAGGTATATACCTAAATACTGTAACTTAAATTAAACACCATTACCAACAAAAAAACCAAAGTAATAGAAAACCCAAGGATGATTAATTTCGATCAGAACTATTTTTCGCATCGACGATCAAGAAAGAATTTTTACTTATTCGAGAAAACGCTCGTGTTAATCGTATAATCGATTTTATTATCAATTAAGTTTTGATCGAGGATCATCTTTGTGGATTCAACCATATAAACCAACGAAGAATACGCTACACCGAAAGCACCGTAAGAGGCAACGTCTAAAATGAACAGAACGATCCGGTTCTCGGATGGGAAATATGCTTCGTCAAGAGTTGGTAACAAAATACAAGGGATGTTTCGAAATATTGTATGGCAGTGATGTTGGTGATGATGGTTGTGAAGTGAGATAGAAAGAAAGATAAGACAGAAAGAGAGAAAGAGAGAGAGAGAGGAGAGAGAGAGAGAGAGAGAAAGAGAGAGAAAGAGAAAAAGAGAAAGAGAGGAAGAGAGCTTGTGTTGCATGATGTGGGAATAAGAAACAAGGAGTAGCGACGAAGAGAGAGAGAGAGACAGAGAGAGAGAGAGAGAGAGAGAGAGAGAGAAGAGAGAGAGAAGAGATCCTGAAGAAAGCGACACGAGCGTGTCGGCTTACGGAAGAGGCCGGTTACCTTCAGAGCGACGATTTCCGCATATCCGAGTGTCCCGCCACGGAGGGTCGTCACCGACCTCTTTAACCCCAATCCCTGTGCATTGACCCGTAGGTGGAAGGAAAGATGGTTTATTTTTTTTGAAATCTCCATTGTCAGTCTAGATCGACTGCTCTAGGGATTTGTTTTTATATGTTTTTTTCTCTTTATTAATTTGGCCGCTTCGTCCACGTTCGAACGCACATACGACGCGTAAAAAAGACTCACAGAGAGATAGACAAGAACAAAGTAAAGAGCAGAAGAAGAAGAAAAAAAGAAGAAAAAAGAGGATAGCGCGTAGATGCGTTTTCGTGTTATCGACGAAGCGACGATTGATGCTAACGATCGATACGAGAGTGTATGCATTGCGAGAATGGCGCCTCTGTAATAATATTTCAAACTGGGCCAATTTACTCTATTGCTTATTTCGATTGCATGCTACTTCTATTTTGGTTGGATCTCATAATGTTACAATGAGAGAGAGAGGCAAAGAGAGAAAGAGAGAGAGAGAGAGGAACAGAGAGAGAGAGAGAGAGAGAGAGAGAGAGAGAGAGAAAGATAGATAGACAGATAGAGAGAATAAATTTTGCCGATTGTGATTTTACGACTACTCGTTTACGCGAGACCTCTTACTCCGATAACCATAGCTATTAATTTTCTTTATCTCTTAACAAACACGGAGGTACAATTGCCGCGCATCTCGTACGATCGTTAAATAATATGACATTTGACAAGCGACAGACAGATGTACACGTCGATAATATAAGGAGCTCTATAAATGAAAATACGAAAGTAAATTAGTGCACTCGAAAATGAAAATGTTTTCTTTTTTTTTCCATTGTTAGACACTGGAAAAAAATATTGATTCGACGAAAGAAAAGTAAAAAATTATTAATTACGTTATTTCTGTTATTCGAGAAAAGTTCAACGCGAAAGAGATATCGCTTTGCTCGTTACTACTTTTCCCTGAGAACACTCTCACGGAGATTTTCGCAAGTTCACAGTGGTACATTGTACTCCCAGGCGCATAGCTTTACGCCAAGGAACGTTACGCGAATGAGAATTTAGCAGATCGGTCTCTAAAGGGCAGGAAACGAGCGACAAGAGCCGAGAAAGCGATACGTTTTCGCGTTAAAGCCCTTCTTTCGTGTGCGAAATCCTTAGGGTGTCGTCGTTGCTATATATATATATCTTATATACACGCACATATATATGTACATGTATATATGTAGTTACATATATATTTATGCGCATGTAGAGACACATTTACGTAACATAGGTAGGTACCTTTACTGCTGAGAAGACATCGAAGCCAGGGCTTCCAAGTTCTCCTTTTTGCCCTTTCTCGCCAGGTCGACCCTGCAAATGAACAACGTGAACGTGAAAAGAGATAATTAAAAGAAATTGCGAAACGTTACTTCTATATACACCGTGGTAGTATGGCAGGATATTGCGTTTTCGAGGGAAGGACTTTTTTCTCTTTTATTTTCTAAATTTATCCAGAAATATTAAGATGAGAAGACGTTTCCTCGCTAGAGGAAGGCTAATGAAATTTGTACGAAGGAACATATGATAAAACATTCCCTGAAACATGGTAGACATTGCATCGTCAAATTTTATGGTAATTACTTGGTCGATTCTTCTGAGGTAAGCACCTAAGTACACATCCGTAGTTTGCGTGGTCAGCCCGCGGCGTGTAGGTAGAGACAAGCAAAGAGGTACCGTCGAGCCAGTCGATCAAAGTCTTTTTTCTTTTTTCCTTTTCTCTCTCTCTCTCTCTCTCTCTTTTTTCCTCTTTATCCTCCTCTTCTTCTTCTTCTCCTTTGTCCGTCCAGAAGACAAATATCTAGGAATATTTGCGATGCACTCGTCTCTCCAATTTCCGTTTGTTTATACGGGCAGAACGATGCGCTATCTTCGTTGCTCAATAAGAGAGATAGATAGAACTAGCGCATAAACGATCGTTTCTCTGGCTTTTTCTTTCTTTTTCCTTTTTTTTTCCTTTTTTTTTTCTATATCCGTGTGTACGCATACACATGCAAATTCAGGATTGGTATGACACGATTCGGAGAGAACGAAATTCGATCACACGTCGATATCACTCGCCTATGTTTCTGGGGCTAAATTCATCGAAGCATAGGTGTGAATATCTGGGTTTGATATTTAAATGGAAACACCTGAAGTTTTTTCCTTTTATTTTTTTTCTCTTCTTTCCTGTTTTTTTCTTTTTCCTTTTTCCTATTTCTCTTTTCTTTTCATACAAATCGGATTGTTCATCAGGATATAAATTTGGTATCGATCGTATACTTCGAAGTACTATTTTCTTTTTTGTTTTTAATTTTTTATTTTGTTTTCCTTTAAAAAAAGCTCATGTACCATTCTACGTTCAAAAGCAATCAAGATATTTGAGTGTTTCCATTGAAACGTTCCAATTTGTCTGCTCGAGAGAAGCAGGACATCCGGATATCAGATTTATCTGGTAAATTCGAGCGCGAAAATGGCCGACGTCGAGCGTGATCCGTCTTTCTATTGCTTTACACGTCCGATTGTCGTCAACGTCGAGCATGTCCTTTCGCGTTGTTATTCCGACGTTCTCGCCGGAGGGACAGACAGAGAGTGAGAAGAAGCGGAGTGATCGACGTTTAATGAAATTTACTCGGTCTATCGGTACCTGTTGCGTTGTTAGGAAATTTCTTGGATCAGGAAGGTGTCGAACGATCGACGAAAGCTATAAACGAATTCGATTTACTCGAACAAACGCGTGATCCAAAATTTCCTACCTAGTTTCGAACTTGGATCGAATTACCATTGTTACGAACAAAGACTTGGCTGAATCTCTTCTCGACGTGGATAAGGAGTAAATTTATTGCCGAAGCCTCGAATCTCTCTATTCGCTGAGAAACTTACCGCATCTCCTTTAGGTCCGTCCAATCCGATAGGTCCCTGAAAGAAGAGACTGATTAGCGATGTTCGTCGCTTGACGATTTTAACGACGAACGAAGGAAAGTGAAAATCGAGTGGGCTGAGGCGCAGCCTTGAAGATATCATTCCTTGGCGTATATGTGTATATATATATATATATACACACATATATACATATATATACCTATATATGTAGATGAGCAAACGCGACAGAGATAGAGGCACCACTGAGAGTATGACGATAATAATCAAAATACGTATCCAAATACGACGGCTGTTAAATTCAATGTTCCATCGTTGATATCTCGTTTAAACGTGTCCTTTCACGTAAAATTCAAATATTGGCAGCGCAAGTCATGGCCGACTAGCTCGAATGACGATGCTGTTACGTCATCCATCGCCGTTATTATCGGCATTATTTCTCGGCTTTATGCTTCTCGCGTTTATCAATTTTCAGTTATTGATGATTCCCATCTATTTTCGGTTAAAGAGACGACCAAAAAGGAAGTGAAACGTTTTGATGAACGTTAAAGTATCCGACCGATTATCGTCATTCAAAAAACGGTGTTAACAAATTCCAACAAAATATATGAATCAAATGAAGAGGAGAATAACACAATACCGAAATGGTTAAATATTTACAATCCGATACTATCTTTTTCAATAGTGCTTCCATTGATAATATTCGTGCAGGTTGGGTTATTGATCGACACAATAATAACAGGAGTAGTAACAGCAGCGTTGAGCATATTGCTGTTTGAAGTGATAGTAGTATGAGCAACACGGCATAGGAAGGCCTCCATGGTACCTACAACAAGATCTGTGAATTACTCTTGCGCTGCCAATTTCACAAACGAGCCAACGTATTTGGAGACGAACGACAGAATGTCGTATGTAGGCGAATCGTACAGGGCTTTGTATATGAGTGCTTTGAAAAGAATCAAAGAAAGAAAGAAAGAAAAAAAGAAAAAAATGAGAGTGAGAGAGAAGAGTGAAATTAAAAGAGGATGGCACGATCGATGAGGAAATAAGCTGGTTCGATGGATCGAAGCTGAAGAAAGAAGTTTCGCAGCGTGATAAACGATAGAATCTGATGATTGCAATCACATAGACGATGAAAATAGAGAAAGAGAGCTAGATACAAAGAGCGACAAGACAGAGAGAGAAAGAGAGAGAGAGAGAGAGAGAGAGAGGAGTGGAAAGAAAATAAAAAATAATATACCGGAAAACCGTTCTTGCCCGGCGTCCCGGCCACACCCTGTAAGAAGGGGTATAACAAATTAAAAACTCGTTTACTGGGGAAAGGGATTAGGTACTCTCGCGCTCATGCAAAAGCGTTTGTTCCGTGCTCGTGAGTCGTGATCGCGATCCTATCGTGGTGTGGATCGTACGGAAAGTAGAAGAGAAAGAGAGAGAGAGAGAGAGAGAGAGAAATAGAAAGAGAAAGAGAGAGAGAGAGAGAGAGAGAGAGAAAGTAAGAGGGAGGGAGAGAAAGAGACAAGTACACGGCTGGTATCGAGTAGGTAAGTACGTACGTTCCGTTAAGGAGCAAGCCGATAATTATTCCGGCCAATTAGATATTCCCGCAGCGTGCAAACGTGCGGCCAATGCGCGACACGCGCTACCTCGACGTAGCCCTGACCACAGGATCTTGTATCGAGTGGCAAAGTATCACAAGAAGAAAAATACAGAGAGAGGGAGAGAGAGAGAGAGAAATTTCGTTTTGTTCTTCGAAAGGATCGCGATAGGGCTGCTCTAGCAGCTGGATCAAAAAGGATGATCGTTCGTGGACACGAATCTGCAATCTCGCCTAGCCGATCTGAAAACTACACGATACTCGATAATACACGTTCTAGAAAGAGCGATTGAATTTCTTGGAGAAAAAGGCGAGAAGAGAAAAACCCTGGATCGGAGATGATTTGTCAACGTCCATTATAAAACCAAAGATGGTTTTTTTTTCTAACGTTGAAAAGGAGGTCCCTGTTTTACCTGCTAATATAACCGGTATCTCTTGATTTATACGAAAGAGTGGAAGAAATGGTGGAGCGAATGGAGAAGAGAATGCTCGTCGTCCGGCTTTTCTTCCTTCCTTCTCCTCCTCCTCCTTCTCCTCCTCCTCCTCCTCCTCCTCGCGATCAAGAGCGGCTCGTGTATACCGTTAGCTACTGTACTATGTCATGCTCGGGCATTTGCGGTTGTCTCTCTTCTAGAGTGCGTGTGTATTGGTGCGCTACGATAGGCTGGGAAGTGGTAAGGGGGTGGAGGAGTGAAACGTGCTTTTCGAGTGGCAGGGGTAGTCGATCGCTTTGGATCGAGAGCACTCACCGGCGGCCCGGGCTCTCCGGGTTCACCCTTTTTGCCCTTCTTTCCTTTTTTCCCTGGCGGTCCTGGCTCTCCCGGTGGACCTGAAACATAGAAACCAAAGTCTCTTAATATTCCATTCTCCAAAATCGATGTCCTTTATTCCTGCAGTTCGGTGCTCGATCGTTCGGCGCTCCATCCAAAAATCCGCGCGAAGAAGTTCATCAAAGTTTTTAATCTCGAATATGACTTCTCTCTCTTTCTCTCCTTCCTCGATCGAAGAATACGCTATTGCATTCGAATGCGATTCTTCATTTCTTCCGAGAGTGGATGAGAACTTTGAGACCCGTGCAAATAGACGTTTTGTGCGGGATACCGAGATATCACGTTCGTCCATCTCCAAAATTGAAAGAATTCTGAGCGACGATGGCGATTGATACCTCTCTAGAACGTAATTCCGAGAATCTTTTCTCTTCTAAAAATCAATAATGAAATCTAGGAGAAGGGGCGTGATAAAAAGAAAGCACGTAACGAGTGATTCATAACGGTCACTCATTATCAATCGAATCACGAAAAATGGCTTCGTTCTGGCGTATCGTTCGAGTGCGAAAACGGCGATTGTTCGGAGGTCCGTCGCTCGGTTTATTTCGATTTCGCTTCGGTCCCTCTTTGGAGGATATGACGTCACCCCCTCGGAATATTGCCGCCAGCGATAAATGGAAAATAAAAGAAAGAGACGAGGCTCCCGCCCTGTCGAAATGTCCGAACGCGTTCTCATCCTCCATCTCATGACTCTGTGTTCGTCGTAGCCAAGAGTGCTTCGCGTCCTCCGCTCCTGACCAGCCCCAGAACAGGCTGGGAATAAATCTCGATTGAATTATCCCCTGAGAGAAATAGAGAGAGAGAGAGAGAGGGAATCCCCGACTCTAAACGAGTCGCTTGTCCCGGGCCGGAAATCAGAATAACGCACGTGACGGTAGGGAACGCGGTACCTTCCTTTTCGTTTCCCTTTGTGCGAGAGATATTCAACGGGAATATTTTTCTTCACCTTTTCCGTCGAAAGAGGTTATCCCATAATTAACTTGCCTTTCGTCGCTTTTCGTCCATGAAGAATATATTCGCAGTGATCCCGAGAGAATTAGAAAATTAATTGAAATTGCGAGAGGTAGAGAAGAGAGTCGTAATGCAACTGATCCAGAGTTGATTTTAATCAACTTGGGGAAGGAAACCTCTTGAAGAAAATTACGTTTGACCTTAGCATGTGTTGGCGATCTAGAACGGTTGGTACATTCGCGTGTTGAAATAACGCGTACGTGCCGATCCTTTCGCCGTAGCGCACTTGTCAGCGACAGCTGCCGTGTACTTAACGTATACCGACGTGAGTGCCACTAGGGCACGGTCACTCGACGACGTCCGAAAGAGGAGAAGCGAAGCGTAGATACGAGCAAGAAGAGAAGGAGGAAGAGGAAGAGGAAGAGCAAGAGGAGGAGGAGGAGGAGGAAGAGGACGAGGAAGGGAGTGAGAAGAGAGACACACAAATGGTGTATTCATGTGCGAGGCATTTGTCCCTTCCTGGATTATCGTAGGTGATCGAGAGGGAAGGCATCTGGCTGAACGATCGTCGAGTCTCCAAGAATAAAAACGGAACCGTTCGTCGTATCTCCTGTCATAACGATTATCCCCTACGAGAGGACCAGGATGAACAGATCTGTTTCGAAATTACAGCGTTAAGTCGTGCACGTTCTTGTCTAACTCGCGTACGACGATCCGATCAAAAATTTTTCTTTCGCTCGTCCATCGGACATTCAAAGCCAAAAAAAATCGATTTTATAAGACTTTGATCGAGACGTCTTTTAGAAGCGAAACATTGCTCGAAATTTGTTAGAGTTTCGATCGATTGTACTTTGTATCGGGAGATAGAGCAAAGCTCTCGGAGCGTTTACTTTTGTTCAAAAAGCCTCGTGCCTGGGATATAGTCGGCTTCTAAACGCTCAGCAGCACTCGACGAGTGTACCACGCTCTCTCAGCTCAAGCGTACTCGTCGAGAAATACTGGGAATAACGAGGAAAGTTGCGTGAAACAAGCGAATGATTTCGATCGTCCTTTTCATTTACTGTTCAGAGCCTGAACGTACTCGTACTGAAATTCTCTACTTCAGAGTCTACCGTTAACAAAGTGATCTCGCTTATTGTTAGTGGATAAAAATCAGAGTTGAGAGAGAGAGAGAGAGAGAGAGAGAGAAAGAGGAATGAGGAACGAAGAAAATCTCTTGTCGCCTCGTTTGCCGTCTCAGCAGCAAATTCTAGCTCGACAGAGAGAGAAAGAGAGAGAGAGAGAAAAGAAAGATGGAAGAGGATAAAGTTTAAGTGGTGGTAGAAGCGAAGAAGGGCGAGGAGTCTAGACAAGACCAAAATACACGTTTGGTGCGATACAATAAAACTCGAGTTTCTCGGCTCTACGTATCTATCTCCTTCTGTCTCAAAGATACTTATGAGAAAGAGAAAGAGAGACAGAGGCTCGGTCAAACCTCATGGATATCTCATGCACGGATAGGAACGAGATCAACGCGACGTTTTGGCAGAGTTCCGAGACCGGCCGACTCCAGGGCACTTTCGCCTGCTCGGCCACGTCGAGAGAACCTTTTTGTTTACAAAATAGACTTTGCCGAATAGAAAGCACGCGAACGACTGGCGTTACTTCCATGTGATTAAGCCTCTTGCTCCGCTTTTGCCATCGAGCGTGTTCGATCTTCCATAGATGGCTGACTCGTGCGATCACGGAGCTCGGACGTGCTCGTTTTTAAACTCGATCTCGTTGAAACGATTCGAGTGGTACGAGAGAAAGAGAGAGAGAGAGAGAGAGATAAGAGTACTTTGATGTCGTCTTCGTCGTCGATTTAGTCGACCGACACATCTTTTTCTTTCTTTCCGTCATTTTATAAGGCAATTAACTATGAGCCAAGTCCTCCGACGAGCTAATTCTTAGGCATTTCTAGTTGATATGTAAATTTTCCTTCTCCTTCTTCCAAGTTTTTTGCAAAGCTAATCGCAAGGATTTTTTTCCCAACACCAGCGTAAGTTCTAATTAACGCTTGACTCGAGATATCCACGCATGGAAAGTACACTCCGGTGTAAAAGCTCGTTATTTCCGAGCGGTATCGCGTTAAAACTTCGTCCTTAATGCAATTTATATAAAACGCCAAAAGGAAAAAACAACGTCATGTAATATAAAAGCATCGAGCACGTCCGTTATCTTTTATTGCATAATTACCTCATCGCGTGAATACGTTCTCTTCAATATCATCGATGAGAAACCATTTACACTTTCGATTCGCTCCATTTCCTCGTCGGTTTCCTCTTCGATTCTATAACTACTTTGGCGTCGGTTCGTCGATCATTTATCTCTTCGACCACCGTAAGATCAAACTCGCATCGTTTCCCTTTAAAAGTTAATTCGAGCGCATACATATTACATGTTCTGTGCGGGCTCGGCGACAGCGGGAACAGTTGGCCGTCATTAATCACACGTTGAACAAAGTCTCGGAGCTTTTTTATCGTCGTCGAATGCAAGCTTTTTATAGCTCGAAAGGGACAAAGACAGACAGAGAGAAAGAAGGAGAAAGAGAGAAGGAAGAGAGAAGGAAGAGAGGGTTGAAAATTCGATGCCTATGAAGTATGTAACTTAGACGATAATTGACGTTACTGGTGAACACACGAATGAGAGACACTGTTTATCGTCGAAGAGTTGGGCGGTAAAAGGAGTAGAAGAACGGGTAGACAGGTCGGTGGGGACCTCACATGTCGCGGCCGCGGGCCAGAACGTGCAGCCTCTCCGATTCCCGCCCCGGTAGTTTGCCATGATTGAGATACATAATCGGTACTCCCATGACGATGCATCCTACCTATAGGACACTCATCTCCGCATGACTCGCGTGCGCTCACTTCCTCTTGTCCCTTTCCTTGAAAACGATCGAAGAAAGACCAGATTCCAATGACATCAATTACTATGATTGTTCGACATGGAGCCATCGACGATTTCACGGACAGAAGTGGCTTGTCCACTCTCTCAAAGACCAACCACGATGTTCTCGGAGAAGTCGAGCGTGCTCGGCAACTTGTTCGTTTTGTTAATGTAATCTCAAGTATTTTATTGGACTATAACGCGTGTGTCACTCGGATCTTTTATATCTCGTCGTATGTACGCGCGTACATATACATATATCGTGGCAGCCAGTTTTTCCTAAGGATATCAAGCGAATAAAGAGATCAATATTTAATACTCGCGTCCTCTCTTTTCTCTTTCACGCAACGTTAGTCAATAATTTGGTAACGTTGTTCGAGTTTGCGGATCGTCGCGTAGCATCTAAGAGAATTTCGTCCAAGATTGATTTTCCTTTTTCCTCCCATCCCAGATCGTCCTTCTCGATCTACTTCTACCTCGCTCAGCGGTAGTCTCCCGTAGATCTTCCCCTTTAAATCATACTTGTCGTCCGCAGGATGAATACCAGTGTGGACGAACGAGACCGCCGGGTATGCGAGAAGGAAGGGCGTAGTCGATTTCTACAGCTACTATACCGTGATCGTGTTGCTGATCTTGCTGCTACCGTTCTGACGTATGTACGTGAGACAAAGACAAAGAGGAAGAGGGATTCGCGTTCGGCGCGAATGAAGGGCGCACAGGATGATACTACGATTTACATCGAGTAGTAGTTAACGTACACACGACCATTAGCAGCTTTATCGGACGCGAAACGACGAGTCGGTGGCTTGGCATAACCGATGCGGCTGCTGCGGATTTCACTTCTGGAATTTGTGTCGCGGGAGCTTTAATGCGTTCACCGGATGCGTGTGGTCCCAGCTATTCGATTTCCACGCAGTCACGAGCAAGAGAGGGCTGCTTCGTATCGGTGATATCTACTTCTCATTCTCCTTTTCTACCAATGGCGTAGGCATCGCTTATTCGATCGGTTTCTGCCACTTTCTCTCTCTCTCTCTCTCTTTTTATCTTTCAACTATAAAATTCCGATCGGTTTTTCAAATTAGAACACGGTTCAGGGACGCGCGCCGAATGGAAAAAGCGTTACGTGACGGTGATGAAATCTAACGAGATTTTACGAATCACCATGTCGAGTTCGGGCTTATCCGATGGATCGAAAGCTCTTCAAACGTTCTGTCCCTCTTTTTTTTTCCTTTTTTTTCGTTCCTTCTATTTTGTAAAAGTACGCTTCTTTCATACGTTCGCTGGCGTATGAAAATATAAAGCGATACGATGTACCGTTTTCCAAATACGCCGATATAAATTTGAGATTTTACAGGAAACTTAGAACCGATAAGATCCGATTTTACCTAAGTCGACTTGATCGGATTAGATTGGAAAAAATATTCGATAATCGTATTGCCTTTTTTACGGCGAAGATATTCTATGTAATCTTAAGAAGATGTTAGGGAAAGGGAGATAGAAAATTGGTTCGTAAACGAGAAAAGGGTAGGTATATGCAATAACCGAGTAATAATCATATAATTACAAATGGTTGAATCGAGATAATCTAGTAAAGAAGAGACGAAGAAGAGATGAAAGGATCGGGACCACCCTCGAGATAGGAGTCCGGTGCCAGTACCGTGTCGGCCACTTTTGAGTCTGCTCGCAACAAACTTTATAAGGTATAACTTATAATCCGAGAAACGAATTCCAGGCCTTCTGGTTTGATTCTAAGCCGTAGCTGCAGCCCCAACCTGCCCAGCAGGAGGTTCGCAAGAATACGAGGACCGCACGCCGTGAGGCACAATGAGAAGACGTTGTAGCTTCGTCTTCCTCCCCTTCTCTATTATCTGTTCCCTCCTTTTCAATTGTTTCGCTCTGCTTTGCTTTCCTAGACGCCATTCGTCTGAAACCCGAGACGACCCGTTCTCTGCCTCTGTCCTATTCTTTCCTCTCTTAGTCCTTTTTCTCGTTTACTTGAAATATTCATGATTTTCTCAGTCTCTCCTTACCAAAGAAAGTTGATAATGGCAAGATTTCGATGCTGGTCTTCTTCCATTTCTCCGAGAGGGAGAGAGAAGGAGAGAAAGAGGGAAAGAAAGAGAGAAACTAGCTGTACTCTTTCATTATTTACCGTAATGAGTTCGTTAACGCGTTTGCAGTTTCGAAAAAGAGAAAAAGTATTTCTACTGAGAGAGTTCGCCAGGTTGGATTATGGAAAGTTAACTAGTTAACAATGAGAACGATAAATCCACTTAAAAATAACCAGTAAGAACGTTTAAGGATGGTTAGCGAAGATGGGGTAAAAAAAAAAAGAAAATTACGAATAAACGGACGGGGAAATAAATTTTACGAGGAAATAAATTCGATTGTCTCCTAGCAGGTACCGACAAATAAAGGAGGAGCAAGGTGAAGGGGAAAGGTCGTAATGTCGGCACAATGGCCCGTAATAGTCCGGCAGAAGACATAAGTGGTCGAGTTATCATATTGGTCGGGTAATTTTCAGGTATACGAAGAACTTGGACTCGTGCCCGACAACGACGTCGACAACCCTTGGACTCGTAGTCGTTCAACGCGTTCACCATGCTCGACGCTTACCGATCCAGTCCCTTCCTTCCTCTTTCCTCAAAGGCCGAACCCTAACGGAATACCGGAATGGGGCGCCCACGTTCGTCCTCCTCGCCCACGTGTGTACTGGGAAACTTCTCTCTTTCTTCTTCCTTCTTATAAAAGATGTCGGGCAATCTGGCGTTTTCTTCAAAGATTTACGTACTCGACGACAATGAACTCGTTATCCCACGCCCCGAGAATTTTCGATTACACGCGAATTTACGCGTTTGATTCTGAGAGAATTAGAGTATTTTATATATATATATGCACATATATTTTCTTTTTTCTCGTATATAAATCGAACCGACTTTTAACAATCTCAGATTAGCGAGCGAATCCAAAACTATGAGGTAGTAACGACATACGCGGAAACGTTGTCCCGCTTATTAGCCTTGTTAGTCGTTGAGAATTTAGTACAGGCTATAGACTAATTAGAAGCTCTTATCTTCTTGCCGATATTACATGCCGAGAGGTATTACGTGAATATTCTACGTATGTGCATACCTACGTTCCTACCATTTCTACTACGCATTCCATCAAATCTATGCGCCTCGAATAACTCATAATCGAGGGGAAAATAAATGTGAAACGGCAGGAGACCTTTTTTATCCGTTTCTCTTTTTCCTCTTCTTTTTTCTTCCTTTTCCCCCTTTTCCCCTTTTACATCGGACTAAGGATTTTCTTTCCTGTAATACTTACGTTAAAATTTCAACCAAACGAAATGCCATGGGACGTTACATACAACCTGCAAATTCATAAACTTCTAATCTCGGTAAAAGCTTTTCAGCATTTGCCGTTTTCCCTGAAGGTAAAGAGGCGACGGTTTCTTTTTATACAGGCGAGGCGTTTTCTTTAAGGAAGATGTAGCTTCGCGATACCTGCATCGTCTTTACCAGCTCTCACATTTTTCCTTATTTCCCGAATACAATGCTACTAGCTAAGAAAATGTTGTGCATTCG
The DNA here is from genome assembly GCF_905475345.1 of Vespula vulgaris. NCBI lineage: Eukaryota > Metazoa > Arthropoda > Insecta > Hymenoptera > Vespidae > Vespula > Vespula vulgaris. The sequence goes on along the minus strand of NC_066598.1, from coordinate 965,415 downwards.
TCGTGCTTATGCTCGTAGGAGCGTATCTTTTCTCTTTTCAGGAGTATGGTACAGAAAGGAAAGCAAACCGCGTTGTCACGTTCGATTCGACCTGTTTGCTCGCTTCGACCCAATGATTCCGAAAGCTTCGCGTGAAACGACCATAACGGATCGCATTATCGTTTCGTTCGGCGCAATAACGATGTATTTCGCTGGCACAACGGATTTTAGCATCTCTCTTTCTTTCTCTACTTGTTGCTATACTCTCTTTCTCTATGAAAGAAAAGTTTTGTTGATTTCTTTCGTTCCACTCTTTTTGGGCCCCTCCGGTTCTCACTCGAGACGTAAACTCTTTGAACATTTGCCGTCCCTCTTAATGGTACACGGCCCAATTAGACGCGTCCCACTTGGAAACAGATCGTTTCTGTTGGTCGTTAAAGTCGAGACGATAGTAGAAAAAGAGGTGGGACGACGACTCGAAATCGACGGAGATGGTAATCATTATGTAGAGAGAGAAAGAGAGACAGAATGGAAGATGGAAGAGTGCGAGATTATGGTGAGTGGAACGAGCAGAGTGGGAGGTATGAATGATACGAGGTGTGAAGTTACATGTCGAGAAGAGGAATTCACGAATGGGCGCGACGCAAGTGAGACAGAGAGACAGAGAGACAGAGAGACAGAGAGAGAGTGAGAGAGAGGGAAGGTGAAAGGACCAAGAGAAGAGACAATATTTATGCGTCTGACCAGAGTTTCGTCTCGGTTTCTCGAGTTTTAGAGAGGAACGGACGAATGCATGGGTGGATGCGTTTATTACGAAGAGTGAGAGAGAAAAGGTGGGAGAGAGAGAGAGAGAAAGAGAAAGTGGGAGGAGAAGGAGATGAGGGTAGAGAGGATGCATGCGGTAAGGCGACCACGAGCAAGTCGATGGAATATCCACACGTAGACCGCCTGCCTGTGGTTTGGCATTGTGTGCGAGCGAAGAGGTATAGCTAAGCTTGAGTTCCCCTATCTGCGTCTCTCTCTCTCTCTCTCTCTCTTTCTCTCCTGCGGTTTGCAGCGGCCAACGGAAGGCAAGTTAACGTGGGACCGGTTAATGGGCAGGTATTTTAACACCATCTCCGTAGAACTTCTCCGACTGGACAGAAAGACGCTTCTACGAAATTAACGGGTGGCCTTTGAGACTCCTCGAGTCCTTGTGTGAATCCAAAATGAAATACGCGAATCGACCGGCTTTATTTCGATTACAAAAAAGGTTCGTCCGATTTTCCTTTCGATCTTTTTCATCGACCTCGATTAATCGTTCTCCCTTTTCGCAACCACATCAGCTTCCCAAAGCAGCTTCCCCTTTTTATGGATTTGTTACTTTTATCACAATTAATGTCGAGCGTATTATAACACCAGACAAGCTTCTGAACTTCCGGGCCAAACCGCCGACAGATTCAAGCCATTAATAACTCAATAAGACGTCGCGAAGTTTCTCCCGGAGCATGACAAGTTCAAGAAGATGAGTTAGCGTGTAGCCGGTTAATGAGAGAAGCCACGGTAACGGTAACCTTTAAGCAATTTAGAAGGTGCCTGTCGTGAAATAATGAGAAAGTTATTGCAGCGGACAGTCCCTCCCGCACTTCTGGTCCGCGCCAGTTTGAACCTACTTTGCTGAATAACCAGAATAAACTTTTCATTTTCGCGATAACAACTTGCTATCCTAGTTCCCATAATTGAAACGAATTTTCAGACAACTTCCGAATTTGCAAACAAACGATATAGAGTGTAAGAGAGAAAGAGAAATGCAGATAACGAGCTGTTCTAATAGTTCTCAAGTACAATGCGGATCTTTATTGTAGCACGCTTTGTACGCTTATCTACGCTCCAACTAACTCTGATATTCCAAGAGAAAATAGAAGGATAAGGGCGAATTTTGGATCGCAAGATTTTTCCGTTCTCTTCCAAAGGAATTTACGTGTCGTTTGACGAGCCGAAGAAATTGAAATTTTATCCTGACGTCGAAGATACCTACATAGCAATTGTAACTTTGTTCGATCGCAAACATTAAACGACGCGCAAGCGTTTAAGTTAACGACGAGCAACTTTGGAAATTCAAGCAACTACAGTTTCCAGGCTTCTATCCTTACCGGGTAGGAACTTGCAGGAAATCCGATTGATCGTATCAAGTGGAAACAACGAACGAGAAATATCGAACTTGTTCGGTTTCTCGGGTTTACCAAAAGGGCCAAGGGATATAAATTTGACGCGGTCCTTTTTGTTCGGACATTTTCGTTCTGGCTAGAGAAATCGCAGGAAAAAATTCAGCTATCTGTTGGGAGGATGTAGAACCTTCCTAGACTAGTTCCAAAACTGGAAGCAACTTTTTTATTGCTCGCCTGGGAAAGAAAAAGGGGAAAGAGAGAGAGAGAGAGAGAGAGTCCTGCCTGTTTTTTGCCAGGCGTGAAAACTGTCACGCGTTTTATATAACACCGTGAGAAGGGTTGTTCTCCAGAAAACAAGTTGATGATTAATGTCCCGTCCACGGGAAACAAGAGAGAAGTTTTTAATTAATTTCTCAGCATTGTTTGTTTTATCGCGTCTCTGCTATCGTCGACGATAAGAACACGTGATTCTATTGTTTTAATTCAAGTTATCGGTATGCCTCCGCATATTTTGCGAGGACGTTAAAAATATCTAAAGATCAATAGAGATATTCTTCAAGTATATGAAAGATAAGGCGTCGACCAACGGATGTCAATGTCGAGGCTGAGAGGCGAACGAAACTTCGATCTTCCTTCGTTTTGCGCGGTAAACCTGTCAGCTCGGTGCGTTTCGTTGCGGCCAGTCTCTCGGACCAAAGAAGAGGAGAGGCGTGGAAGTGAGGCACTTTAAAAATATGTCCGCCACGTTAGGAGTACTCATCAGGCATTTCTGGCTGGGCGCCACTGCGACGTTCCACGACGGATACGTATTCCATTGGATATAAAGGGTGCTCTGAAGCAAATATTTTGATTTGTTCTTTTTCTTCTCTTTCCTTTTCTTTCTTTTTCTTTCTTTTTCAACGATTCATCTCATAGAATGTTGTACGATGATTAGCAATGAATGAATTAGCAATTATACGAAAGATTTTTTTATCGAATCGACGCGCGTGTTCACGTTCGTTGTAGATTATCATGGACGGAGAAAGATTCGATTAAAGCGGGATACAAACGTGTCGTTGAGGATAGAGTCAATTTTGGAACACCCCTTACATAAACGGTGCTCGAACGAGAAGCCAGCTCGAGATGTCGACGACTAACCTTCTAATGACTCGTGACACGTCGCGAAATAGCCTTCGCGTGCCAGCCTGCGACGCATGAAAAAGAACGAAAACGAAGAGAGAGAGAGGGAGAGGGAGAAAGAGAGGAGAAAGCACGAAACGGAGTTAAAGGGTGGGAGGGGGGAAGCGAACAGTCCTTTGGAGGAGCTTTTATTATGTACGTGTTATTTCGACGGTAGTAAACAGTGACCTTGCTCCTCGTCTCGTGATTTTCTCGGCTACGTCTCAGCGACGTCGAGATAAATTTAGTGAAAAAAAAAGAAAGAAAGAAAAAAGGAAAACAAAACAAAAAATATCACAAGAAAGTCAAAAAAAAAGAAAGAAAGAAAGAAAAAAAATAGTCGAACGCGATGCCCAGCGATAGGCGATACTACAATCTTAAAAATGCAAGATTAGACAGTATTTACAGAGTCGAATGTGATAAATGAGATAATGCGTAAACGTTTCCGTAGACGATTGAAGCCGCACGAACTCATAAATTATCTCAATCGGGCCACTTTCCAGAACGGACGAGGGCTCGAGTCACGTAGTTCGCGCGACTATCATACGTGTTTCTCTAATTGTAAGTGGCACGCGACGAGCTCGCCGGCAATGCTGTGCTCTGTTCGCTATTATGCGCGATTAGGCACTTAGGAAATCGGTGCTGGCTGTCGTCGCTTCCGTGGCTTATTCCATACCACCAGTAGGCCGATTCAGCTACGTGCATGGAGAGAACGTAATCTCACGATGATGTCGTGCACGGAATTCAACGTTGCTCTACTCTGTTGCTGTTTCTGCTGACCATGGCAAACGACCAACGTACACAATCTATTGTGTCGAGAAGAAGAGAGAGAGAGAGAGAGAGAGAGAGAGGGAGGAGCGCGAATAGAACATCGCGATACAATGCGTACAATGAATCTCATTGTACGAACGACCAAGTAAATTCCCAGAATGTTAGGGAAGTACCGCTTTCGTTTCGAGGACGCTTCACAACGAAATTCGTAGTGCGTTTTTGTGTCGTCCGAGAGCCTACGGGAGACTGTATTCAATTTTCTCCGGAATGAAAGTAAAAAGGGAGGACAGGAGAGTCTCCAGAGGAATCTAAAGAGTCATCTTCCTCTCTTTTCTTTCTCTGTATCAAGCAAGTCTGACAAATTGGTTAACTTCTTTTCAAAACGATTCGACCGTCTATTTTATGTGAAACTCTAACGATTAGAATTCGTATCTCGTATATAAATCCTTTTAGTTACAAGGTCTCAACGAGAATGATCTCGATCGAATACGTATATACGTTTGTAGTTCGTTGCTTTACTCGATCGTCTCGAAGTTTGGAAGTTTAATATGTCTCGACATCGGCATGATTCGGTCTTAAGATTCAATGATCCGGAAATAGATTAAAGTTGATGGAATAAGTAGGACGTAGATAAGTAGAAAAGAAATACGTTTCGTAAATTAAAAAGTTCTTCGACAATTTCGCTAAATCGTTTCTACCTTTGAAATCTTTTTATAGAACGAGTCGAGGGATACGAGGATTCTCGAGGAAAACGCTTTGATGAAACGTAATGACGAAGGTACGTTCGTAGAAACTGAATTGATTTCTATCATTGATACGCGAACGAGTGGACGTGTATTGAAGCGAAGATCGCGAGGGTACTTGAAATTTCGATGAAACAGGAAGGAGATTCGAACGATGCAATTCTTTTAATTCTTCAACCATGAAAATGAACTTGGATATAAAAAAGAAAAAAAAAAAAGCAATGAATTTAAGTAGGAAATTCTCTCTCTCTCTCTCTATTTTTCAAGCGTGGTATACATCGTAGTTAGGAACATAGTGATTTGAATTTAAACTTAGTTCGATCGCGACCATACGAACGGTGAAATGCGCTTAAGTCGAAATCCGTGCTTTTTACAGGGTATCTCGAACTATCGATCCTTTCGTCTACTTCTCTGCGCGTCTCTGTAAACAGTTCAATCGACAAAGAGTCACAAAGCTTAATCGGCTTTTCGTTCAGTCTCTGTCTCTCTCTCTCTCTCTCTCTCCCCCTTTCCCTCTCCTCTCTAGTTCTTGACTAATTCGTCGAGTGAATTCACACGTTACGTGGCTGAAATAATTCGTTTGTTTCGAACGCGTTTTATTCCTTTTTTCTCTTTTTTTCTTTTTTTTTTTTTATATAATACCTAATAACAGAGAACGTCGATCGAGGTGCGTTTAGAAATTGGAATGAAATTTACGAGAATTGGTTGGCCGTCGTTCGCGATTGACGTGTTTCTAGTATTCTCGCAAATTATCATGATTTTCGGTATACGTCGATTATTTAAAACAAACTTATGCGCGTGGTCCTAGCCATGACGTAAAGTGAAACAGACGTATCTAATATCGACATGACGTATGAATGCAGGCCAACGAAATAGGAGCATTTAGTTGATCTAACAGCATTTCCAACGCTGCCTCATCAAATGTATCCGCGAGCGTTATTAAACCAAGCGAGCCGTTAATGTTATCAATCCAATTGGATTAAAATTAGGAAATGTTATCAACGAGATATTCGAGATTCTCTGGTATCAAGCGCGAAGAGAGAAAACAACATTTAAAAATTAATTCTCTTAATCCTTACATTTCCATCGAATCGAATATTCTATATTCGTTACTTTCTAATGAACTTTTTGAAAACGATCGAGAACAGATTTTTGTCGCGTATTCCGATCCAGTTTTATCGCAGCAATCACGACAGTCCAATATTTCCAAGCTATTGCCTTCATCCATCGAGTTGCCGCGATAAATACTGCTGTACGAGAATCCGCAATGTTCAACGATAATCGTTCCTGCTCATTGGACAGCCGTTTGGTGCATTCGATGTCCGTACTTGAAACCCTGCCGTCTAATCAAGTACGATAAATCCATCGAGGTTGGCACTTCAATCGTCTTGGCCAAATAGTCGGGAGGGGAGGGAAGAGAGGAGGGGAAAAAAAAGCAATTAAATGGAATTCTACGCTTCGGCAGGATCACTCCAACAAAATTCAGGTTGGTAAAAAGTGTGATCGATGCATCGATCTTGTCTCGATCGTTCGGCAAAACGTATTTATTCGCTTTTCCTTTTTTATCCTTTTTTTTTGTTTGTATTTTTTTTCTTTTTTTTTTTTTTTAACACTCAAACTCTTAATCGTTTCCACTCGTTATACACGTACGGTAATTTAAATCGTACGGCCAGGAAATGTTCGAGGAGATTCGAAAATAGTGAGAAAATAAATCACGTCATTTACGGATGCGATAAGTATAAATCTAGAGAAAATACCGGTACGATCGAGAGTCTCGATAAAAGAAAAAAAGAAAAAAGTGCATAGAGAACATCGAACCGTCCCGATTATGCACGTTTCACCGAGTGGTACTTCCACGTCGTTTCACTTGGTTTTTTCGCTCGTCCGCCGTCCGAGCGAGCATATTTTTGAAATTTACACAAAAACACGCATACACGTACAGATCAGGAAGCACGAATTCGCGTGCTCGAGAAGGGCAATAGAAGGGAAAAATCGTCGACGATCCCACTCGTTCGCATTCGTGTTTTTTCGCCGGACGAGCTGAAAACGAGATACCGAAAGAGATCTAAAAAGAGAGAAAGAGAGAGAGAGATGTGGCAAACACCATTGCACGACATCCTGCGTCGGCGAAGTGTTTGGTTGTTTAGGCCATTGAAAAAGGCCATCGAAAAAAGGCGGCTGTTGACGTAGCACGGGACCGAAGTACCTCGAGGACAATCGAGCAACGCCGATACGTATGTCCCGTGTATTTCCATTTTCTCTTTTACCTTCCCTTTTCACGTGGGACGTAACAATGGTATTGCATTCGGGTACGACCTCTTCTTTGCGGGAAATTCAATTCGAAAATATATTATTATAAGAATTCTAATATTAAGAATTTTAATATCAATGATTAACTCTGATCTTTTGAAATCGTTATTATTTCAAGATAAAAATGGAAACTCTTTTTTCACTGCCGGGATAGGGAACATTAATTTTCGTTTTTACTCGATGGATTCTCCTTAACGAGAATACTTTCTCCGAACGCGATTTTCTTTTTCAATACTATCTTGGCTAGCGTTGCCTGCGATTGCCGGAATTATAATCAGCATTTTTACTGGCGCCTCTCGCAATATCACCGGTCGCATCGTCAGTCCTGTAAAATAAAGATGCTCCGAGACATTTGCATGATTTTCTCGGGATTCTGAGAGCACCAGCTGCAGATGCTCCCATTTTCCATGCAATTTTGGTATTTAAATTTTCTCGCGTATCGTAAAATACGTCGACCCGATTAGAAAAAAAACTTTCCAACGTTTCCACCTTTGAAGCATTGTTAAATGAGAAAAAAGATGGGCAACTTGCTGGTTATTACAAAAAGCATCAATCTCCAAGGATTATTTTTTGAGGGAATTATCAACGAACGCTTTTACGACGAGCGATCAAAAACTCATTAACGCGTGGTATTATGAAAATTTCAAGCTCTCTTTTGACGATTAATGTAGATCGAGAAATCGTTTTCGATGAAATTGCTTCGGATTCTGTGCGTATTTAACGAGATCGACGATATATATATATATATATATATATATCGATTTCAGACTTTTATCAAACGTTTCTTTCAACGATTATCACCGACGAGGATGTCCGTGTCGTGAAACGAGTCTCAAACTATTCGAGGAGTCATGCGTAAAGTAAAACGTAGGAACCGTTATGGAGAATGGCAGGAAACTTGCCACTTCAACATGGTCCGATGCGTTCGTAGCAAAGTTTTCCTTCGAAATTGAAGTTCCTCTTTAAATTCGATCGAGACTCTCTCTCTCTCTCTCTCCGATCGAGTTGAGCAAGTTGAAGTTTAGGACGTGGACGAAAAGCGTTATATCCTTTGGAGTTCCGATAAACGCTGCGTTACATACTAATTAACAAGAAATCATTGACGATACGATAACGTTTCAGAGACCGAGGAAAATATGAAATCCGCTATGCGGATATATCGAGACGCGTAATCCGCATGGCGCGCTCGGAAAACCTAATTACGTTGGCACGGATGCACACCATCGATCCCAGACCGAAATCCAATTTAGTTTGCGTTCCTCCACGGTTTGTACGTATAATCGTGGCGACGAGTAGGTAAACTACCGGATCGCTCGCAGATTCTATCGGCAAATCCGTTATGTCCTGATTGGAATGTCCCTCGTACTTAGATGGTACGTACACAGAGCCACGCCCGTGTAAGAATCTTTATCGGCGGGGTGGATCGACTTAAGTAGAATGTCATATCGGAGTAGTCTCCTATTATCATTATCGTACCCATTATCAACGCTATATTCGGATATGGAAGCCAAGATTTAGAGGTAAGTAGAACGCGAGCTTCATGAAATTTGGAAGTAGAATTCGTGGGCGATGCCATTAATTAAGACGAATAAACGAGTTATTCAACTTGTCGGAAATATTCGTGTCGCATAATGTCACAGCAGCTCGTCATATTAGTTAACGGCATAAATATCGCTCGTGATCTCGCGTACGAATCGCGAATATTTCCTGAAGAGGAGACGGGGCGGAGGTGAGGGACAGAGAGCGAGAGAGAGAGAGAGAGAGAGAGGAGAGAAAGGTCTGGCAAAGTGATACGTCGAAAAGTATTTGCAGATCGAAAAGTACAGGCAAATATTTACGCTAGGGGTGATGCTAGCGTTCGGTAACGCTATCTGGTCGCGTTCGGCATCCACCAGACGTATATCACAATGAACTTTCATTATCGGCTGTTTATTCAATACCCACCGCTTTTTGAATAAATACATAAATTAACTCTAACGAACACATAACGATCGTATCACTCTCGCGACTCGGGAAGCCGTTCGTAAACCCTCGAAGCCGTCGATCGATAACTCGACTGTTTTCCAACGGGATCGATCGGATTTATCGTCTATCTACAAAGTGCGATTAATCTTGTCGAACCTTTGTCGCGAATTAATTGCGCGACGATCGATCGTATTAGCCTCCATTCTCTACGTTTACGTGTTCTATGAATACTACGTGGCAGCTACGACGGGAAGAGTAACGAAGAGGCCGAGGTAAATAAAAATAAAATAAAACGAAAGGGAGCATCGAATGAAAAACAGGTAGAAGGGATCGTAGGAAAATCTAACAAACAATTTTTCGCTCGGTGCACTCTACATATTTCGTGGGTCGCGATACGGACGTGGATGGAACGTAAAAGAACCGATTCAATTCCATAGTATTTACGTTGTACGCTAAAGCCGACCTCATACCCTTCGACCTCATCTCCTCACGAATTTTCTCTTCGAGCGATCTCGCTAAGACCATGACCCGGATTTTTCTCCATTACACTCTACGTCCTTGCAACGAACGAACAAGTGAAAGAAGAGAAAAGAAAAAAGGAAAAGAGAAAAGAAAAGAGAAAAGAAAGAACTACTATTGAATTTAAAACGACACGAAGATTGCACGAAAAAGACGATCATCTCGAAGTAATACTTTGATTACTTATTAAGTACATTACGAAGGAACAAGTCTAATTGAGCAATTATCCTTGATAAGGCGTATTACAGGTAGCCAGGAGGTAGCAAACTCTTGGCACGAGACGTGCGTGCGGAGAAATGCTCGGCAAACGTTCGTTTTACGGTCGAGCTTAATTGTACGACGGAAGGTATGGCTTTCTTGTCGCGATATTATGTTCCCTCGACGTCCCACGCGTTACTCGGCCTGCTAGGAATACCTATGGATAACTTCCATTCCTTCCTTTTCTCCTTGACGTTATCCTTCTTCGTTTCTCTCGCCATTTCTACGGCATATCGCACCTTCCATTCTTTTTTTCTTCTTTCTTCTTTTCCTATTCCTTTTTCCTTTTTTCTTTCTTCTTTTTTTTCCCTTCCTTTCTTTTGGCCTTTTTCCTCTCTTTTTCCTCGCAGTAAATCTCAGGGGTTACCATTAGTTCTCCCTGCTATTGGATCCAGCGCACGAGCCGTCCCCGAAAATTCCTTTCCGTCGACGAGAAAATCTCCTGGATATTTGCGATCGTTCGCTTTTTCCCTTTTCTTTTTTTTCTTCTTCTTCTTTATTTTTCTTCTTCCCTTTTCAAAAGTGTCGCAACATAAATCTTATACGTACACGGGGCGAGTCAATATTTTGACAAATTGTTGGACGATATATATATGATTTAAACGACTCGAAAACAACGGCTGGTCCTCTCGTAACAGCTCGACCGATTGGATGTCAATAGTTTTTCTCTCTTTACTCCCTCTCCCTTTTATATCTTACGCGCCTTCGTATTTTTGCGGATTTAACGGGTCGCGTATATTTATGTATATAGGATAAAATATGTAATACCATATTCAAGCGCGATGCATTCGTCTGGTCTGACTTGGAAAATAACGAAAGTACTCCGACACAATTTTCATACGTCCGTGTACATTTCTCCAGTCGCGGAAAACTAAGCGAGTACTATAACTGCGACTCGCAGATATTTTTACGACAAAGACGAAGGATTTACCCTTCGTCGGTCCATGCGGATCGTTACTTTTAAAAAGCGACTACAATCTGCTTGAAAGCGGGAATTTCATATGAATGCCTGATGCAATATTTTCTGCTATACGAACTCTCGGAAGAACGACGACGTTCTATAAATACCGAATCGCTTTTAACGTTCTTTTCTTTTTCCCTTTTCTTTCTTTCTTTTTTTTTTTTCGTTTACACAACGAACTTTCAAAGACATCGAATGAATATCTTCGATGACTTTAAGTAAGAAATTGAGCTTTTATCGAGGTATCCCGATTTTCTTTCTCCAGCTTCCACCATTTTTCTCATTTTTTATCTTATAGAATTTATCAATTTACTTTCTGGAAAATTTGCTTTGACATCGAACATATGACGCTACTCCTGGGCTCGAGCTACCCGTCGTAAATCAACTCCGAGGAACGGCGTAATATCGTAATCAGAAGGAAACATTTAGGCGAACGGACGTCCTTCCTTCTCTTATCTCTTGTCACTCTTACCCTCCTTCGCGATTTCTCGCGAAAATCCTTTAGAATTTTGCTACACCCACGTTAGCATTGCTCGCTCCTCCTCACCCATTATAAATGCTTACTCCGCGGTTAAACTTGAGATCTACTCTAGCTAGTGCAGTCTACATACCATTATTCACCTTTTACCTGCTGCCTATTCGTTTTCTTTTCAGACTTCTTTAACCCTCCGGGGCTCTGCCTGTCTCGTTTCTACGAAATACGTTCTTTCCTTATCTCTTCGAAACACCATACGCTCTATGCCTCCGAGTTATATACTCGAGTAATTCTCCTTTCATTATTACAATCATATCTGCGTTCGTTTACTTTATTTCCCTCTTTTCAATCTTTCTCTTTTCCTTTCTAAAATAAACTTAGAATATTCTTCCATCGATCGAACGAAAGAAACCCTCTAAGTTTTCGTTTAATTATAAAACGGACCTTTCAACAAAAAAAAAAAAAAAGAAAGAAAAAGAGAAGAAGAAAAAATCAATCTCCCTAATGCCTTTCGTTTATACTTGATTCTTTCGCCTTCTCGTTTTAACCAACCAAACTTTCGTCCTTTTTAAGTTTCACAGGTTTTCTAAGATCTAACGATCCCGTGGGACGTTGCAAGCTTTGAAAGCACCGACGTTACCTCTGTGTCCTCGTTTCACCCTCGGCATCTATCTCTTCTCTCTGGCGCCGGCATCGTGGGCGTACGCGCGTCTCTAGACATAATTCTCAATCTCGCCACACTTCAGCTACCTATTAACGAAGAGGAAGGGAAGGAACACCCGGACGATCCACGCTATACGCGAGTTCCTCGAGAGAAATTAGTCCGCAGTTGTCGAGGGAAGTCTTCCATGACTATATCGCGCGAAATTGGTTTACCCTTGCGCGACGAAGGCATCGATGCCTTAATTAAGCTTCGTACGACGCTTCGAATTATTGCAGAGGGATAGAAGACGAAAAAAAAGGCAAACGAATAGTCTCGTCGATATAGCATATAATACGCGTGCGTCATTATTTTTTAATAATATATTTCGACGAAGGATGAAGCAACTCGCGTTCGTCTTAATTCGCGAGGGAAAAGAATAAAAAAAAGATGTGTGTGTGTGTGTAAAAGAAATGAAAAAAAGCCAGAGACCGAAAAGTCTAGCGGTCAAACACGACTCTGTAGATTTTAACTGAATCTTCTCGGTATATAATTTATTCGAGAGCTGGATGAAAAGAGAACAGCTAGTGCCTGGCACTTCCGAGAGCCAGGAAAAAGAGCGTTTTACGCGTGTTACGCTTCCTCCCTTCTCTCCATTCCTCTCATCTAGCGACCCAGCACGTTCGTTCTTTTTAATAAGCCGCCGCTTTTGATGTGCTCACGCTCGCTTAGGTCCTTGCCTTCTCGCACATGTGGCTAACTCACCTCCTATGCTTTTCGATCTCTCTTTCTCTCTCTCTTTTCGCGAGCGAGCCAGTAGGAAAAAATTCGGCAATATCAGGAATCGCTTTGAAGCCACGCGTACACCTCGGCAAGACTCTCTCTCTCTGTCTCGAGTTTTCAACAATTTTTGAATTCGAACGAAGAGAACGCGAGGATTTCCAACGAATGGACGAAATGTTATTCGTTCGGTACCGATATAAAATACTTCTTTGTATCCTTGAAAATTTCTTTTTAGCTGACATCGTAAAAATCAAAACGCAGCGTTTATATTTATTCGAAGGCGCGAACGTATTTGTCGAAGAGCTCGTTTTTATATCTCTTCTACGTGGACGAATGGCAAGCTTTTTGCCAAAGTAATTCCTGGTTGACGAATCGACGAGTCGCATTTAATTCTCGCCTTTTCTTCTATCAGAGAGACTCGACGAAAGCTAAATAGAGAATTCAACGACGAACTCCGAGTCTGTACGTTTCCGTACGGCGACGAACAATCGTTCACGTGACAATGGTGGAACGGTCGTAGTCCTCGGTGAAAACTATTTCGTATGTATTCAAAAGAGCAAAGATAAAGCAAACAATGCAACGGCAAAACAGTATCCGGTGCATCGAGATGCACCGCAAAAGGGATGTCGCCGAGCCAACGCGGTGTGACTCGATCGATCGATAGATACAACGATAGAGTTTAATCTCGTCGTTCGGAAATGGAACTCTTCTAACGTCGCTCGATTAAAATCTATGCTCCCCTTTTACATCCTTTATACGCTGATCACTTTTCAGGACCAGAGATGATCAAAGATTTTCACGTTAAATCGAAACTCGAACGAAACAAAGAAATCGTATCGAACATTTTTAATCAAATTTTTGATGGTCCTTGAATTTTTCGAAAACGTTAAACCTTCTAACGCTTATTTACAATTGCGATAGACGTAATAACTATTACTTGCAGATTTACACGGGAAAAAGTATATCGGCCTGGTCAGGTTTGCGTTCGACCTATAAACTCGTACGCTTATACTCTATGTATTTTATATACTCCATTTTAAAACAGAAATTCGCTTTCTCGTGAGTCCAAAGAATCGCAAAAGGCGGTTCGAAACGCGTGTTCCAAAGTTTACGATCGGTAGGTACTTCCCAACGGGCGGCGCTGAGCCGAGCTGAGCGGAGCGAAGTCGAGCGTGTTCGTCCAATAAAACGGCCGTGTGTGTGTGTGTGTTTTTGTGTGACCTAAAGGTGTACGTAGGTGTCTTTAGGAGGGATGATCGTTGGGCGCGAGCAGATTTGCCTGACACGGTGCTGCGGCAGCACCTAATAAAAGATGATAATATATTGTATGCTTCGTTCGAGAGACGTCCTCGGCAGATGGAGACTGGGAGGAGAATCTGAGACAAATAGACATCGAGATCGGTGAAATTTAACACCAGAAGGACTACGCCCTTTCGCCCCCCTGCGACGATAGAACCGGTCATTTGCTCGCTTCGCGATTATTTATGAGGAATCTCTTCTCCTCTTCTCTTCTCCTCTCGGGCTCGCTCCTTTTTTTTTGTCTCTTTTGATTCTTCTTTTTCTTTTTTTTGTCTTTTTCCAAAAGGAATAAAACATCGTTTGGTCAAAGGTCGAGGAGTTATCGTCTCTTTCGAATCTTTTTATAAAACGATAATCGAACGAAATTCGTATTTTATAATTTTCTGAAAATGAAATTATATGAAATAATAATAATCAAATGAAACGACGCGTTATCCGCAATGAAAATATCTCGCGTGGAACCGCCAGTCAGAATGGTGTGACTACCATTTGATACACATCATTAAAAGTATCTATCGTATTGAAACATTGCGTGTTCTGTAGCGAATGGCTTTTAAAACGTATAACGATAGCGGACGTACGCGTGACATTTTTCAGAGTTCTCTCTTTGAAACGAACTCGGTGAAGTCGTGGAGATAACGATAAATAAACACGAGAGCGCGAACTCGGACGTTATTATCGGGTGTGACTCGTTTAGTTTTCGAATAAGCGTGAGAGGTCGAGTTCGGTGTCTAGTTCGTTAGAAATAACAGGGTTACGTTGGTCTGTCCATCGCATTTCATTGATTTTATCTTTGATCTTTAGATCGTATTAACTTTTCGAATTTCACAGCTAACATCGGAATTCCTGTACTCTATCTCGCTCAGCATCCGTACTTTGGTCCAGTTAAACCTATCGATTAGTATAGCGTGTTTATCGAAATTTCCTCGGTAGAGGCAATTTTCAGAACTCGTAGATAGACTAAACAACCCACCCACGGATTGTTGCATCCAACGGGAACTTGTTTCCTCCTTTGAAAGTACTCAAAGCATACCAATAACCTCGACGATCAATCACGAAAGACGTTGGTTCGTAAACTTTGCTACGTATGTGTATTATAAAGTCAAAGTATCTATCGTATAGTAAGCTTCGCATAAGTTTCGGGCTTGCAATAATCTTTCTCCAAAGATCTACGTACTTGTCGCGTTTTGATTAACTTCGGGTTTAGGAGGGGATTCGAGTCGGAGGCGGAGGGAGAGAGAAATAGAGAGAGAGAGAGAGAGAGAGAGAGAGAGAGAGAGATGAAAAGAAGAAAAGAGAAGGAGCGACACCTTGCTACGGAGTTATGATATATGCATCGAGATAGAAGAGGAGGATTAGCGAGCGCGACAGGACGAGCACGTTGTTACGTTCTCGTAACTGTACGAGCATCCACCGGCACTTTCCACGGACAGGTAGGATTATCTTGATTCTACGTTACGAGCTCGGTTTCTCTCTTTTTCTCTTCCTCTCTGAAACGTTTGAATTCTACCTTTCCGTTCGTTTCACGATGCCGACCTTACATCGAAACCCAGCAAAGTCACTTAACGTCGAACGTCTCGGTTTAAAGTCGCGGAACGTCTCCGGAAACTGGGCAATAAATTGTCGAGATAAGCGAATACGTCCTCTCTTTCTATCGAGTTCGAGTATTCTTAAGCTCTTACATACCTGTATCTAACGTTTAATCCGTGGCACGACGACTTTCTCACAGTTTCGTTCTCCTTCCTTTCGTTATATTATTTTACTCGTTCCGATAACGCCAAAGTCCTAAGCTGTTATTTCCACGTAAACTTCCATGGAATTTTCTATTCGGCGTTGAACGCGATTACGCGGCCAATACTTTAAAGAATATACGACTCGTTTCGACGACGTTCGCGAATAGACTGACTTCGGTCGTCCTTGTAAGGTAACGACGGAAGAAATATCGGAAGGTCATGTTTTGTATATTTAATCTTACACGTCTTAGAGGTCGCGTATGTACGTACCGTAGTTGTAAATAAACGTAAACAATGACTCGAGCTATCATATATACATTCTATTTATTATTTGATTACTCATCGTTGTATTATTTTCTCAGGACGTAATTAAGATTGAATTATAAAACGATTTGCCAAAGCTCTCCTTGTAATATCTTGGACACTCTATGCATCTTCTCTAACGAGCATCGTGTATGTACATACACATAACGCGATCTTCGATCGCGTTAAAGTTTATCTCCAAACGATATAGATCATGTTGACACGTTTCAAACTACCGAAATTATGTACTTCCAAGCTCGACGGCGAGAACTTAACATAATGCGAACGTTATTCGTTACCCGCGTTATTGTAATCGTCGCGAACGTAACGAGCTTTCGAAGGAGTACGCTTGGAAATTGGCTGAATAACTGAGTAGAGATAAGAGCGTTAATAAACGTGGATTCTCTGAGACGACTTAAAAGCACTCAAACTCCGATTACACAGTGCGTCGAACTTTCGACTTCTTCTCTCTCCTTGGTAAAGGACGGACGGAAAGACACACGGAGAAAGAGAGAAGAAGCGTGCACGTGTGCGAGTGTAAAGTCGAACAGATAAAAGAACACACAATTTCGTCGAAGCAAAGTTGAAACGGATTCAAGATCTTTTTATTTCCGAGAGATCGGTGGTTGGAGCCTTTGCTTTTTATACTTTTAGCGAAGGTTAACATCGGTACGAATTCGTTATCGATTCTCCCAACACAGAAGCATTTTTGGGAGGGAAATCGTCGGGGCTATAACTAACTTGTTAGTCATCTCGCGTGCGAGTCTTTTCCTACGTACGCTTTTCATTTAACGAAGTACGATTGCCCCAGGCCTGCCGTTTCTCCATACGGTTCCGAATTAAACCATGAAGCACGACGATCCACCCTCTCTCTCTCTTTCTCTCTCTATAAATTCGTTCTCGGTGCCCGGAGCTCGCTTAATTAGGTAAATAAATTTTCCTCGGCGTCTCGCCTTTAGCTTAGTAGTTTCAGAGCGCAAATTGTCGATATACGGGCCGTATAATTAATTCTCAGCCACGGACCACGAAGGACAATTCGGCAAAGTTGAGAGAAAATCTAAAAGCGAACGACGGCCATCGAGCATCCTACTTTCCTTCGTGCTTCGAAGCCAACATCGAAATTATACCGGCGTCTACCGGATGAACTTTATTCCCTTTCCTTCCCTTCCTACTCCTTATCGTTCATAGACGATAACGTACATTTAATTAAGTTCTCGATAGACGTCGTCGAAAGGTTTACTCTACGATTTTACCAAATGGAAACTATGAAACTTTTCCATTTGTTCCATAATATATGGTTTGAAAAATTGACCTTTCCATGGTCGCACCATGGTCGACGTCGTAACGTTAAGCGGATACTAAAAACTTTCCACTCGGTGCCAGTTTTCTTTTCCCAAGTCGTAGAAGAAGCAATATCCCGTTCTTTGGGAAGGGAGAAAGGTATCCTTAACGATACGATATTTTATGCAGCCTGTAAAAGGCCGAAAGGTTTCTCGGGTTGTGCGAATTAACAAAATAGAAAAGAAAAATGAATAGGTAATTGTTAAGTATGATATTCGATCGAGAAAGAGCGAGGACGATTATTACAGAAGAAAATAACAATACCAAAGGGAGAAAAAGGAGAACGTACGAGAGGAGCGCGTTAAAAGCAACGATCGTTACGAACGATTCGAAAGCCCTTCAAGGGCGTTTTCAGTCTCGAACGGTTAGTCACACCCCGCATAAAGAGTATGAAACTCGTGTCTCTCCCTTGACGCGGAGGTCCCGCTCGAGGTTCCTCCCTAAGTTAGGTGCGTCCGTGTTTATTCGAAGCTTCGTGGGTGGTCGTGAATAATCGTAGTCGAGTCGTCATGCTACTTGCGACTAAAAGCGAGACATGCTCTTGCATTCGCAGTCATTTGCCATTGCCGTTGGTGCTCTTCGAGGTTGCTCCCCACGTCCTCGTACCTGCAATGATGTTTTGGTAAAGAGCCAACGGTACGTTTGGGAACTCTAGCGCATGCTCCTGAATAATACACCTAAGAGAACGAAGGACAGAACGAAGGTAGACGGATAACTATGAACAGGTAGGTATAACCAGAGACTAGGAAACGTATCAAAGCGAACCGATTAGAGGTATTTCCAGCGAAAGGCGTCTTTCGAGTTCCAACGTAATTCCACGCTAATTCCCTTATAATTCCTAGATACGAAAGGGAACAATAAGAGAGAGAAAGAGAAAGAGAGAGAGATACACACGCTCAACACGCTTTGATATCCTCGCTCGATCGAACAGATTTGTATGGATTTGGTTCGCTCGCGTCAAGTGTCTCGAATTAATTCCACGATGTTAGCCAGGCTTGAGAATGATTTTGCATTTTCCTCTATAATCAGCAATTTTCTATTTAAACGAAGACGGATGTTACATCCGAGAGAGAAATTATATCCCATCGAGATAGAATCTCTCGCGGAAGAATCTTCAAGATATTTCTCATCGAATGATACAGTGGTGGTAGTACTCGTTATCCAGGGTTGGCTTTCATCCTGATTCTAGAAATCCTACGGGGCAATAAGTTCTCGATTGCCTTCTATACGGCTTTCGAATCGAAGCCCGGAAGGAAATCCGAGAAAAGTCAGGGAGAAACTAATACCGTCTTCTTCAATTAACTTACTTGCCGACCTTCTTCGGTTGTCCCGCATTTTTTCGACCTTCCTCTTACTTTATCCTTCCTTTTTATTATTTTCTTCGATCCTCTGGAAGTTCCTTTCCTGCGGTTGAAATTTCCTCGGACGTTAAACGTCCAAGAAGCGAACGAGAGTGACCATTTGCACGGGTCTGCTCATTACGGCCGATGTGGCCGTCCTTGTGGACTTGGAGAGGAAGAGAAACAGAGAGACAGAGAGAGAGAGAGATAAAGAGAGACGTAGAGAGGACGACGGTGACAGCGACGTTAAGGTCGCCGTACCGAGAAGTATTAAACGTAAAGAACCGTCGTCGGTGTCCAACGTGCACAACTTCGTTCGACTCGGTACGGCGCGGCATGGTACGTTTAAAAAGAACCCTTATAACTGCCTCGCATTCATATTTTAACATAATGGGGAAGCCGCCGTCGCTTAGTTTAAACTTCATTTTCCATGAATCGGATCGTTCGAAGCTACACAAGGTTCTAATTTTTCAAACGGATAAAAAGCAAATGGAACGAATATTCGTTCGAACGAATCAAAGTTTATTATCTCCTAGCAAATAATGGCAAATTTAGGAGGATCGATAACAGCAATACCATCGTTTGCACTTCCGTCCGAAGATTATCACGCTGATCGAGCGTAAGTAATTCTGGGCTGGGTTGCGAGCTATGGCAAATGGAGTGGGCAATTCATTAACGCGGCCCGCGTTCCTGAAATTCTACTTGGTCGTAGACGATCGTTATTCCTTACACTTCGGTGGTAACGACGTCAACCACCACCACCACCACCACCACCACTAGCAGCTATAGCTGGGATTTCAAATTTGCCGCTTCTTCCGATTTCGAGCAAGTCGAGTCGAGTCGCTTTCTACCAGCGAGGAATGTACGAGCTTGGAAATGGAAAAGCAAAAGGAGAATGACGAGGAGAAAGAGGTAAGCGAGGAAGAGAAGAAGAAGGGTCCTTGGGATTCTACGTGGATGCACCGAAAATACCACAAGTGGATTAACGATAGAAAGATCGTCTCGCGAGCGTCACTGAGAAAAATCTCTTGCGCAAATTCTCCAAGTTTCTCGTTTAACCTCCGTAAATTCTTTCCGTAAGCTCGTTCGCAGTGTCTCTCGAAGGTGGGTATATACTTTTCGGAGGGAGAGAGAATTTATCGTCAGAGTATCGCAGATTATTCGAGTATTTTATCGCGAAACGCAATTGCCTCTTGCTCCCTCTTTCCCTGAATTCGCAATTATACAAAGAAATCCCTTCCTTGGTTCGGTATCTTACGGCGAATAGATAATATCTTTGTCAAAGGGGTTAACAGGAGTAAAAAAAGAAAGGAAAAAAAGAGAGAAAAAAAAGGAGAAAGTAGGAAAAAGAAGAGTATATTCACACATATAATATTTCCATTTATAACGGATGACGTTCGAAAGTGCTCGACAATAGAGTCAATGAACTTCGTCGAGGGAGTCGAGTCGGCTTCGAAGCTGGCATTCAATTTCATTGAATTCACGAGCCCCGTCGAGGCACGATCAATCATTTCCTTTCGAATCGAGCCTCTCTCGCGATCCCTTCCTGCCAATGTATACCTGGAGCTCCTCGTACATTCTTCTATTCGACGTTATCGCGTTTTTTCTATTCGCGTAGCACGCGCTACATACAGATGTTAAACGCAGATGGTACCGAACACCGTTCATCGGGTGTTACGACCGTCCCACGGCTATATAACTACATAGATATATTTCATGCTCGCGTATATATCTATATATCTATATATATATATACATATATATATACACATGTACACGTGCAGGTCCTTGTCAAAGAGAAGCGCATCGGGAAATGATCGGTTCTCGCGGTTTTTTCACGTTAAACGTCGAACAAAACGATCGACCAATAGCATTGGCATCTCTAATTGTTCTTTTCGCGTCGATTTCCAATTTTGTAAACGCTCCGGACCGTCCAACGCATTTTATTCTTTTTCTATTCCTCTCCCTCCCCCTCTCTCCCTCTCTCTCTCTCTCTCTCTCTCCCTACATCACTCGAAAAAACGATCGTTTATTTATTTATAAATTCAACGGGGTTTTCGCGCAACATCGGAATACCGCATTCATTCGATATGCACGAGCTATAAACTGATTGTTCGTACGTCGATCAAAGACCCTTCAATTATGAACGCTTTAATTTGTCGAACTGGAGAGAAAAAGTGAGGAATAAAAAGGTAGACGAATGTTCTCCCCGTATTTCGTGAGGCTCGAAACGGCCATCCGTATAAAAATCAATCTTACGAGCGAGCTCGTTGGAAACGGAATAATCGATTCTTCAACGCCTACGCACATCGTACATCGATAATACTTGGACGCCTTCGGAGATGCGTTGCGAAGGTAGAGAAGAGAAAGAGAAAGAGAAAGGGAGTCTTCTCGGTTCGTTGACTTCCGCTTAGCCCTTTCCATCTCTTCTTTTCTTTTTTCTTTCTCTCTCTCTCTTTTTTTTTCTTTCGTTTCTCTCTCTTTCGATGCTGCTTCGAGCGCTGTTTACAGGCTTGAAAGAATCACCGTTCGTGGTACCAGCCGATGTTTGGAACGCGCTTTGTCCGAAAAGAAATCGTCGGAGCGAGGGAAGTACGCGTGGGAGACGGACACACTCTGAGAAGTTTGTGTTTCGCGACGCCTTTCTCGAGTTCGAGGAGTCGAGAAAGAACGAGAGAAAAAGAAAGAATGACATAAGAAGTTGGTCCTATCAAGGAGATACACTCTAGAATACGTTTCGTGGCTGTTTTAAAAGTCTGATAAATGAGGAACAAATCGGTTGCCCTAAAAGGAAAGACTGCCGAGCGAACTTGTTTTACGACTTGTCGCTCGGCACTCCGTATAAGCGGCTAATTCTGTCGTCGCGAACGAATACCACCGGCGTGTCTCTGCAGTCGGTATATATTCCTTTTCTACGACAGCAGCAAAAGACGTCTAATTGCGATCCATTGTGTCTCCTATATCCGCGGCTACGAACTAGTTTCTCATTCCTCGAAGGTACCCGATTCCAGTCGAGATAATGATCTCCGATCGAAGAGAAAATACTCTGGGAGTATACCTATTCCCCTGCGATAGATCAACGAGAGACACTTAATTGGGATTTATTACACGTTTTATCTATAATTTTACTCTCTACGCTTTTAGATTTGTTCGGGAAATACATATATATATATATGTGTTTGTATGCATAAATATCTACGCGAGTACCCGTGTCGATCGATCATAGCTTCCGGTAATTTATCTCCATCTCTTTCACTACGTAGGACAATCGCGTTGGAATAACAGTACGGAGGAGCAAAGAGGATTGAGATCAGACCTCGAGCGACTACCATATCTCTCCGCTTCCTAACAAACACTTGGATATTCCAATATTCTTAATGAGGAGGATGGTTCAACGTCGTTGTTGGACCGCGATTAGCTCTACCGGATAGTCGGTCCATTGGCTGGTCCAAGTAGATAGACAACTGGACTGATATATTCTCCTGTTTCGTGAAGGTATTCCAATAATATCTCGATAAACAAGCAAAGCTTCGAACTCTTCTCGTCGCGCGTCTCAGCAGGGTTCGTGCGAGAGATCGAGCGAATGTGAACGACGACGGCAACGGCGACGGAGTTTCGTGGTACTTTCTGCTCGAGGAATTTCACAAACGAAACCAATTTCCCGTCGAGCCTTGCTCTTTGCTTCCCGTTTCCCCATCCTCTCTCCCACTTTCTTCCACGGCTTCGAGCCCTAGACGTTACACGAGACTCGATACCATTCCAAATTCTCCTTCCGTTCTCTGACGCGGCAAGTAGTAGTTCCTGGCAATCGGTTTTACCCCTCCGAGCCGATGTTTTGAGCCCTTCGAACGAGGCAACGTGGTTAAAAATCAACGTTGATAGGATTCGACTATTCGGGAGGAACGGTAGACGAAAAAGGATTATCGGATGTGAGCCGGTTGATAGAAGAGTAGTCGGAACCGTCGCTCGTCGGATTTTTCGCACGAAAGAGAGAAAGATTCTCCATTGTTGTTCGATTTCTCTCTTTCTCTCTCTCTCTCTCTCTCTCTCTGCCTCCCCCTCCTCCCCATCGATTCTCGTCGAACGACTGACGCGAAACGCGATTTCTTGGGATTAAGCCGATTTCCTTTCTCCTCTGTTTATTCCTTCCTCTCCCCTAATTCCAGATCTCTTTTAACAAAGATTTTTATCCAAGGATATTCCAATCGGAGAATCCTATCGGCGAAATGTCCGAGCTTTCGAGAAATCGATTACACCTGTCTCTTTGAAAACTGAAATTCCGTGAAATCGTTTTACCATCTTCGAACGAAATAAGTATCTAATAGTTCGAACTCGTCACGAGATATTCCCGAGTTAATGGGAGACGGCTGTAATTCAAACTCTTTCTTTGAGAAGGAAATTCATTAAATCGCAAATCGCACGAACACAACGTCTACGCGAGTATGCATCTCCAGATTGCATTCCCTTTCTATCTCGCTTTCGCAAAGTGGGAGAAAAAAAGGAGTAAACGATATTATATAATTCCTATCGATTGAAACAATAGAGGATAAGATTGAAAGGGAGAGGAAGGGAGTCGACGAAATGGGAAAATAAGGAAAAGGGTGTGTTCGATCGGTTCTCTTATATTGAAATTCAAAGAGACACGCGAGCGTCGATGCGGCTAAAAGCGTTCGTAGGTAATAGCAAACTGTGAGACTCAGGGAGGCTCAAGACGACGAGGAGGAAGGCACAGAGGTCGGCGCGAATCGATATATCGACACGGGCCATTTTTTTCTCATCTATAAATAGCCAAACTGCGGACACTAGGTTCCTAGATTACGTAGATTATATATATCTGTATATGTATATATCACCCCTTGGCGAAAGGGGTGTAGGTATATACACCTGGCCTCGAATAGATTAGAACGTTGATTTACGATCGCGAATACGACTTCCCACGCGTTCTTCCAACGAATTCCGCTATTTATACCCCGCTAAGATGTATAACCGCGAGCGCATCGCTCTCGAGTAAGCTTATAGGGACTATAAAGTTCAGGGGAAAAATCTAACTCCTTCGAGATGCGGCTATCTACCTCGCTCGAGATCCTTAATTTGTCTTTACGGACGTCGTATTTAATTCTCCACGTCGGGGCTACGTCGAAGAACGAGTGGCTTGCCCGCGTGATTTACGAGGAGCGGAGCAATAAATATACCCGTCGCTTTTTTTCTACCAAGGATAATTAGCCGAGTCTACTTTCGACGTAATTATCCTTCGAACGGTGAACGAAGGAGCCGTGCTTTGAGAACGGAAACTTATCGAACAATCGTATCGAACGTTTCCGGTTGCACCTGTTTGTCGAATCGCCGTGGCTCGAAGGTCCAAAACCCATTTCACGAATAATGTCCGTATTACCCTTGCCTGATAGAACCGATAGGCTATCCTCCTCTATAATAGGTATCATGAGTAATCCCATGTCTCACGAGAGGCATCTACCGTGACCCTCGAAAATTGAGGTTGCCCGTTGGACCGTATTGAGGCGAATAAGGCCGAGTAGCCGAGACGATGCATTGTCCTACGATTTAAGCAGATCCGGAACGATCTTAAGATAATGGTTCGTGCGCCTAAATTCGACCTGATGCCTCGTAAGAATCGTCCATGCTCTCCTTGCACTCTACTCTTATCTCCAACTCTACTCTTCTATTTTCGATCAGAGTACAACCGCACATTTCAATTCATCGAATTCATTAATACGTTAGATCTCGTTAGAAACTAACGAGAGTTATACGATATCTTTCTCTCTCTCTCTCTCTCTCTCGAGCTCATTAACATAGAGAGCAGGAGGTGGATGGGACTGACTCTGATGACGATAGAAAGAGATAAAGCATTGACTGAAAGTGCCTTTCAAAATCAGTGATTCGAATTAGGATAGACGGTCCATTATGGATGACCATAGTGGCAATCAAGCAGGTAATTTTGTATTCAATATCATGTAAATGACACGAGTACGACGAGGATCAGAGGCGAGCAAGAAAAGAGGGCTGAAGAGGAGGGAAACGAGTACGAAGAAGACGACTACAGTAACCATTCGTTCGATCTGTCGCGACGGGCAACGAGTCACGACAACATTGTACGGCTATTCTCCGACATATACACGACGGTCTTCGACCTGTAGCCTGCCTTCCAACGGGTTGTAGAGAGACAAGAGAACGGGTGAGAGAGGGAGAGGGAGGGACAGAGAGAGAGAGAGAGAGAGAGAGAGAGAGAGAGAGAGAGAAAGAGAGAGCAGGCCGTAGACAGGCCACCGAATCCCTTGGACTTTACGCTATCGAGGATAAAGGAGGAGTGGAGGGAAGAAGGGTGGTCTTTCCTCCGGTGGTCGTAAAGATGGAAGGAAGGCTGGTGCAACTTGTGCCAAAGGTGCAAGTCAGGCAACCGAAGCGTTCTAAGGACGACGAGCTTGAGGAATCGCGAATGCACGCAGCCCGAAACACTCGGCTCTTCTTCTTCTTCTTGGCATCAGACTCCGTTGGCAGCATCTCCTTCTTCTCGTCGTCGTCGTCGTCGTCGTCGTCGTCTTCGTCGTCTTCGTCTTCGTTTTCGTCTTCGTATTCGTCGTCCTCTCGAGCATACTCGAACTCACTCATATCATCTTGGAGTTACAGAGCGGAACGGCTGATGAGAAATATTCTCTCTACCGGGCGAGTCAGTGTAAATCTCATCCTCCTCTCTTTTTCCCTCTCTCTTTCTCTCTCAGCTTTTCTCTCTTAAAGCTTTTAGGATACTCTTCTACTACGTGGTGGGATAAGAACGTGCAGAGCCAAGCGGTATTCTCGTAAAGCCTGCAGAATCGTCGGTACGTTCAGTCAATTTGTACACAATGGCCGAATATTAAATTTTCACGAGTAAATCTCGTAACTCTAGAAAATAGAATGAGAGATGAAATTACGAAGGATGTATCGCTCTTTCTAATCCCATATCGCCGATCGTCCTTTTGCTCCTTCCTCCAATCTTTCCATTACAATTTTCAAGGGATACCCTTCGAGAGATCGATTACCTTGCAAACGACTTCCGTCGCAATGCATTCTGCGGAAGGTTAAATATAACGCGATCGATGAAGGCTTATAAACCCTTATCGACGAGTATCGATAGGTAAACGACGATAAATGTCGACCACCGAGACATCCTCCAGGCAACTTGAATATTAAATCGCGTGTATAGGATGTACTCGATAATGCATCGACGAAGTTAAGTAAATTATTGATGAAACGCGATTTTCTTCGGATAGGTCGTTTTAATAAAGACTTAGGCAAAACAAAGACTGTTACATATTAATACAGAGTTTAAGAGATTGCATCATCTCAGAAAAAAAAGAAAAAAAACTTTGATTGAATTTATTTAAATTGTTAATGTAGTCACAGCGGTATCGCATCGATTCGATTAAGAAGAACTATACGGAGTACCTCGGAAAATTCTTTAGGGTCAAGGTTATCCTTCTTTACTAGCCCGGGATCATGTTATTGGAAGAATTCAAAGATGTTCCAATGTAAATGACGACAAACGTGCTGAGATTCGCTATAGGTAATATGAAATATTCAGTAGGACGATGCAAAATACCGATCTCTCGAATCCTCGATTTCTTTACACCTCCGAGAGAGAAAAAGAGAGAGATCAGAATTTATCCGACTGTTCAAAAAGGACCTTTTCGAATTAATAGCGTTCCTCACACTTTTAAAGAGATATAGAAAGAGAGAGAGAGAGAGAGAGAGAAGGAGAGATCAGAGTAAAACGAGAGTTCGCAGGAAAGCTTTTCATTCGTAGCGACGAAAGAGCTGCTAGTTAAAGCGATCTTTAAACGACACTCTCAAACTTTCAAGATTAATAACGACAATTTTTTTCTTTTCATTTATATATTACCCACGCGATACTCTATCGCGTTCTAAAGCATTCCGTCTTGGCGCGATTGGAACGTTTAAGAAAATATTTATCTCAACGATTTAACTTTAATGCGAATGAAACGATCGAAAGAAAGGATAAAGTTGGTATTACGAATCGTTAACGAAGAGAAGATGAATGGTATCAACTCGAATTTCACGGCTTCCTCAGAAAATATACCATTCCAATTTTCCCGCTCATTTGCATTCATTAATGCTGATGAATTCCATTTCCCAGTCATTTCTCTCTCTCTCTCTCTTTCTCTCTTCTCTTCTGTTACTCTGTTTTAATTGACTTTATTTTTGCTTTCTTTATCTTATTGCATTACACTTACGCGGTGCCCTCTTGGCAACAATAAATTCTCCCTGTCTCTCTCTCTTTCGTATATATTTTGCATATAAGCAGGTCAAGTACGGCGTCCCTTTTCATCCGAGAAAAGATCTACTTCGGAAGGTGAATACAGAGGCACGTGCGCTGTCCAGCCGTTCATCGGGATTCGATCGATGATCGCTCGAAGCGAACCGTTCCAAGGGACGTGCGAACGTTTATCGTGTGCCTGTGTATTACTGTCTACGTCTACACTCTTCGTGGCAAGTTGTCGCTACGACGCGCGGGAGGCCCCAGTTCCATCCTCGTCCACGTAGATAGGGGAGATATCGTCGTATTAATCGAGAATCCGGTCTAGAATGCGTTACAAAGCGTTCGATCGGATTAACCGGCTAATATGCGGTCTATAATAATAATCTCGACGTAATAACGTGCTATTACGTTCAAGGATCGCTCCCGTACCATATAATTTCGTCGCGCCTTTCGTGGTCGCACCCCGACCGCCGAAAGGGCCAAACCCAAATCTACCTTTCGCACGTTCTCCTTCTTACCGAAGGAGAATATAAAACGAGCCTCGAAACACGTAGCACTACGAAGAACGAAAGATGGAGACGACGTTTGAAATACTTTTCAATTTCTTCTCTTTTTTCTTTTCTTCTTCCTTCCTTTCTTTCTTTCTTTCTTTCTTTCTTTCTTTTTTCTTTTTTCTTTCTTCCTTCCTTTTGAATAATTAACGATTACGTCAAACCTACCGAAAGTTCTCGCAAAGTGGAAGTTTTGCGAGAAAGGATTACTTACGACGTGTAATCGGAGGATCGGTTTTACCCTTTAATCTCGTTAATTCGTTATAGCTTTTTCGAGATCGGCTCCTAATAACATCATCGAGAGAAAGAAAGTGGTCGATTCGTTTTTCTCCGATCGCTTCACCTTCCTCTACCTTTCTACGTTTAACATCGGAGCCACTTTTAAAAGCCCGTTCTCAGGTATGCGACGATAATCACTTCGGTCCTATCCACAAGTGGTAAACGTGCGCCGGCCAGACACATTTCTCGACGCGATTAAGGGCGACGGTGTGCCGACTACGATGAAGATAGCGCGTCGCGTTGTTTCCCTTTGATCTCACTACCGGAACGACGATCGATACGTTCGAACAAAGACTTTTTCTTTTTTTTTCTGTTGAATTTTATCTTACAATTTTCTTTACAAAGAAAAAAAAAAAAAAGAAAAAGGCTAACGGGTTTTATTTCGTTGATCGACAGATCTCCATTAATTTCTCATGTTCATTCTTTTTAACCGGAGAATGAATTTCTTCGAGAATATTATCTCATGTATATCGAGCCATGGCGGCTGTGAAATACTATCAGCGCAACGAAAATTCTTTACATACTGCCACACCGAACATTACCCGTGTATTCGGTAGAAGATTACACCGGTGCGTGGGTTGCTGCAACAGAGGTCATAAAACACAAGGGTATTTCAATCGCTTGATCGAGAGAAAGAGAGAGAAAGAGAAAAAAATATTTTCAACAGAAACTTTAGTTTTGTTTTATAACGTTTTATTATCATTTTACTAGCCGATGGTATTTGTAATTGAAAATAGTCGCTATAATATAGCGAAGAGAGAAAGGAGAAAGAGAGAGAGAGAGAGAGAGAGAAGAAGAAAGACCCACGCGTCGACGAATTAAAAATTCATGTTTAATGCGAGAAGGAAATATAAGCCGAGGTCATAGTGTAACGCGACGCGGTCATATAGCCACACGGGCAGGCTTTTAAGGTTCAAAGTGCGTACGTTTTACACAACGTATATTTGCTTTGTAGATTCTCAAGAGCTTTCTCAGTTTATAGCTATGCGTACTGCATTTATTGCCGTCCATTTATTACGGTAGCATTACCACATTTTATGTTACTTCCGGCTCTCTAACCACCACAAATCTCACGCATCTTCTTGCACCATAAACGCATATTTCTTTGATATTACCTCTAGCAAGTCTTTGTTCTACCGAGCACGCGTTCTTAACTTATTTTAATCACCGACTTCGAAACTTCCGAGTTATTTTTATCGCGACTCCACTCCTAACGTTTGTGTAAACCATCCAAACTTAGCCGAGAAAACAGAAGTGTATCATACTCGAAAAAGATTCGTATTTACGTTATAAACATGTCATTGGTGGACATAAATTGCTCTGACGAATATAGAAAAGTCAGTCTCCGCGTACTAAATTTATCTCATAAATAGTAGTCGATGGGAAGGGATGGCAGGTAGAGTAAATAAAATCGATTCTCGAGTTAATTAATTTCGGTCGGACCAAATCACATCGGTCCAAGAGATAAAAAGAAAAGAAAATAATTAACGAGCCAACTTCGACGAAACGTCTATCGATATGGCCACAGTAAAATACTGAAAGACGTCCAAGATATTCTATTATATATACATCCTATGCATCTTATCGCGAAGCAGTAAAGGCGATAAAATCGATTCGTCTCGCGGCGCATCTTTCCATTGAAAAGTGGAGATGTTGTATCTCGATCGGAACGAATTCCGCTCACGATTCTTCGATCTCTCGAGGACAGCCATTCGTATAGTTCCTATCGTAGACGTCGTCGTCGTCGTCTTCTTCGTCCTCTCGTCGATGCGAAAAATCACTTAACCAAAGATCTTATCGACGTTGCTCATCGAACGGACGTTTGCCAGGACAGCAACGGACTCGTTTCTTTCCCGAGATAAGAATCCGATTTCGAGGAAGCCGGAAGAGTGGAGCGAATGCTACGCGCGAATTCTAATATCTACCTCAAGTAAAAGATAAAACTGTTAGGATTCCTTTCCAGCTTTTCTATTTGGCTATATCTCATTTCAGTATTCATCACTCATTTTATATATACTTAAAGCTTTGGATGTATTCCCGCTCAAGATTACGTTCTTAGTTCGAACATACTTTATAACGTCGTTATATCTATTTACTTTTATTACACTTTCTCTTGGTATTTTCTAATTTAGATCTTGCACGTGCTCATTCTAACTCGTATAACTATATATTTCCAGTTGATAAATAGTTAACTATTTATCTATCCTTCTCTCTTTTTTTCTTACTTTCTTTTCCAAGTATCGAACGTGTGTGTGCAGTTAGTTACTACTCTCGTTTGTCTTCCATACTAGAACTAACATTCTTCGAGAGGTTCTCAGGAAGTAGGATGCTGAGATCTTAGCTCATTAGATACGGACACATAGCTGGCTCTCGACGAGACGACGACGAAGACGACGACGAAGACGACAAAGAGAACGACGACCTTCTCTCCCCTTCTTGAAATTAGGCGCCGATGTTGCCGTGGAAAAGACACCCTTCGAAATTTCTAGCCTACTCGCAACGCTATAGACCTTGTCCCCCATTCCTTCCTTTTTCTAGCCCGCTCGTCGTATATTACACCGAAGTACAAATTTTCGAAGCAGCTGCTTCGTGAGCATGCCACGACGGTCCTTCTGAAAGTAATTTCTCTTTATAGCCCCAAAATTTTCTTTTGAAATTTCCGAACCTAACGACGCGTCCTTATAAATTCTCTATGTGTTTTATGTATCGCATAATCGAATTGCTCGCGTTCCATTTGCCCAAGCCATCGCACGTATACAATATTCATAATAACAGTTAATGACTATCCACCCAGATTTTATCGTTTAATAATTCAATATATCATAATATTTGCCGGAATATGTAATGTCCCTTGGTATTAATATACATTGGCACGATTCGAATTGCTCGAATTTCTCTAAATCGGTAGTTACAAATTAGAGAATTCATTCCTGGCTGACACTATTACAGAGTTACATGGAACCGCGGAGGAATTTATTGTCGACGCGACGACCGGTGCGTTTTACGGTCGTTATTCTGACTGTTATATCCACGAAGAATTCACGACAAGGTCCATGGAATTCGCGCAGTATCCCTCTCAGCAATAATATCCGGCGAATATTGGAAACAACGGTAGATTACGTTCCATCGAATATCCTGTTGGAATCTAATCCTAACACGATTATAATATCGTATTATCCTCGAAATACATTAAATATGAATCTTATAAATCGAAGATGAATCGTATAACTGGTATCTCTCCCTTCCGACCGAAGCTGGCAAGCGTATTCGCATAATTAAGCGACTGCAAATTCACAGCGACCGCGACATTTAAAATGCAGCAAGATTTTATCGTCGAATTTGCCGCGTATCTACGTACGTATGTGCGTACGTATGTTCTCTTGGCTCCCAACGTTGATTACGGACGGACAACGTACCGTGGGCGTGTCGTTGCTTCCTCCTAAGCTCGTAATTAAAAGAAGGCTAATAAAAAATTAAATCTTCTTCCTTAGGACGTTTCCTTTCGTTTTATTTTGCTTTTTTTTCTCTTCTCTCTCTCTTTTTTTTTCTTCTTTTACGATGGGAGAATTATTTCAAGAGGGGCTGCCTTTTTGGACGATGGCGATAAACATTCCCAAAAAAATGGAAGAGAAAGTTTGGAATGTCTCGGTATATTTGTCAAGATCGAAACCACACCCATAACTGAGAATTCATAAATCACAATCACCGATAATGATCGCAGGAGTCCATTTCGTTCGTTTTGATCCATGACCCTTTTCATCGCAAGATGAATTCGTACGAATTCGTAGGACGAGAGAAGAACCGGTCTCCCTCTCTGAAAACGAAGGATGTCGCACTCGTTTGGCGCTCGTTTGGCGCTCGTTGAGCCGCTCGTAACATCGTGGAATGCGAAATGTAATTATAGAAGTCTTGCGCCGGAGGGGTCAATCCCCAATTGAACTCCAATTCAGGACGGCCTGCTTCTCGTCGCGCGTCTCCTACGTGTACGTACATACATTAGTGTTACATATACACGCGCGCATATGCACACACACATGCACAAACATCCAGACACACGGATGACCCGAACGCGTCTATGGACGTCGTAACGAGCGTCCCGTCGTCCCGACCAGTAGAATTTGGTCAAGTTTAACGGAGCGTTAGAATCAAGGAGAGACAACCTAGCTAATGGTGGGAAATTCAGTAGTATCGATTCGATGTATCTTGAGATATACATACAGATGTACATACATACATATATATATATATATATATATATATATATATATATGTACGCAACTAATGATAGAATCGAGAATAGTTTGAAATACATATATACATACATAAATCGTAAGATAGACAGAGAGAAAGAGAGAAAGGCGACACGTTTCGATTGAGACACCGATATCAAAAGCGTATTACAACTTTGATTTATGCTGCACACGCGATAAGTAAGTTTCGCGGGATTTCGAGGAAAACCGTCTCTTGTCGGTAAGCACGCTTGGAGAACGCGTTACTACTTCATCCCCGGCCAATGAATTATTCATAAAGAAACGAGAGATGTCTTACCGAATGCAACGTAATGGAAATATTAATAGTTGATGGCCTGACGTTAAAACGGCGAGGTTGAATTTTCCACGCGAGAATTCGATGATTCGGACAGGTGAGTCTTGAGAGATCAGTTCGCTGTGAGGTCTGTTTAAATATACAATATTTACATAAGCTCGGCTCATTTCGGATAGTCAGCTTTCATCTCAGATTGCAAAGCTATTAATTCTAGATATATCCCAGTCACTCTCGTTATCCGATCATATGTCAATGAGAGCCAACGATTTTATACGGAATTTGAGATAAATGTGAACTTACAATTACTCGAGCCGTTTCCTATTCCCTATATATATATATATATATATATATATATATATATATATATATATATACATACATACATGTATATATATAGAGTTGAGAGAAGACTATATATAATCTTGCTGTTTTTAACTTCTTAACTGTTACATTTGAAAGAGATCTGAGGGATAAAAGAGAAAAAGAGAGAGAGGGAGAGAGAGAGAGAGAGAGGTCGTTAAATTAGTATCACGATTCCTAATGCGAAGCAGCGATCAGACAAGTGTTTCTTTAGTTTTGTTCCTTGCGAACAGGAAGGTACGTGTGTTTTTCGAAATAACAATGCTGTTTGAGTCAATCTTCCCTACAAAGGACGGTAGAAACATTTTTCACAAACTTCGCGCTGCAAACGAATACGTAATAAAGGGATGGGAAGCCCTCGAGACAACGTTCAACCCGACGAAAAAGTATTTAAAGAGAGAAAGGCGGAATAATAGCATTGGAATTAATTCCCAAAGGGGAAAAGGCCCGAGTCACATTCGTTCGTTCCCTCCGAAAGGCATTTCCACTAGAACGTTTATTTCCCCGGTGTTTAGGTAATTTCCTTTCCGGACTAGTTATACCGAGAAAATTCGATGCATCTTGGAAGAATGGAACTTTAGATAGAGCTTAAGGAATCTTTTTAAATTCGATCGTAGTAATGGTGGTCGGATCGATGTCTCGTTGAAAAATAGAAAGATAAGGGAAGAAAGAAAAGAAAGATTTAGCGATATGCAGACGATGGTGGTGGAAGGAAGAAGGAAGGAAGAAGGAAGGAAGGAAGGAAGGAAGGAAGGAAGGAAAGAAAGAAAGAAGAAAGGAAGAATCAGACAAAAAAGAAAAGAAAGAAGAAAAGAAAAGTAGAAGTAGGAAGAAGAAGCGTAGTTTCGTGGCTGGCGATCGATAGTCAACCTGGATCTCGGTACGATAGTGTCGAGGGGAGAAGGTTCCGAAATAAAGTGCCTGCAATATAAGCCGTCGTGGAAGAAGGCGGACTTAAGCCAGGGAGCTTAGCCTCGCGAATGATCTTGGGTGTACCTTATCTTTTTCTCTCTCTCTCTCTCTCTCTCTCTCTCTCGATATATGTACAAACTTGTGTGTGCGTGCGATGCATACACCTACGTTAGCCCGCAGCAGATCGTTCATTCTCTCTCTCTCTCTCTCTCTTTATACGCACACCCACGACCATCACCGAATTTTCTTCTTCGGAATAAAAAGGGTATGGACGATAATCGGATTTCTTCTCGGCGATAATGCAAAATGTGCTTCGCGTAGGAAAATTGGAAGAGCTTGTAGCTCGCGTCGTAGACTCTCGCGTTTTTCGTCAAGAAGACGAGCAAGAAGGAGAAGAAAAAAGGAAAAGAAAAAAGGTGATCGAAGGGACGTCGCAACGTATGCTGTCGTCGTCGTTGTCATCGTCTATACGAGGATCGTCTTATAAGAGAAGAATCTCAGGGATTGCCTTATCCTAAAGAAAAAGAGGGTGAGGGTAAGGTCGATGGAAACACCGACAATAGTATGGGTATTGCTATCTCCTCGTTCTGTCTGGTCTTCTTTCTCTCCTCTTTTCTTCATCCTTCCTTCCTTCCTTCCTTCCTTCCTTCCTTCCTTCCTTTCTTCTTGTCTGTCGTTTTCCGCACATCAGCCCTTGTAGCCGATTTACTTCCCTGCATAGTCCGTCCAAGACGCATTCTACGTGCCCTGTGAATCGTGCACGTTGTAGCTATGTACCTACGTACACTATAGACTCTCAGAATGGTCCGAAGGCAGACAGAAAGCGTACGGAGTGTGGGAAAAACGGAAGGAAGGCACGTCTCGTTCGTTTGATCGTCCTCGGATCCTCGACAAGGACCACGCGGAGTACGCTAGGAATGGCAATATGGCGCGTCGTTGGGCAGACCTTCCTGATTTTCCGGAATTCGTTTAAATTAAATTCGTCAACGGAGCGGTAAAAAGAAAAAGAGATAGATAGACAGATAGATAGATAGGTAGACGGATAGATAGATAGGAGGATAGGCAGGAAGGGAGGGAAAACGTAAGATTAAACCACGCATTGAACGAAGTCTCACGAAAAATGCTCGTTTACGTGGCAAAGATTTACTTTATTCCAGAGAAGCTGGAAAGGAAAGGAGATAGAAGGAGGAGGAGAGAAAGAGAAAACCAAGTGGAGCCAGTTTCCAGACCCAAGTTCTATACGTAAATCTGGTTTATCTCGAGTGCCGACCGATCGAATGCAGATTATAGAGCTAGAGCTCTTTGGACCCGTGGCTTAAGTCTTGCTGGTAGAATTGACCGTAAGCCGGTTGGAAACTGCTAAATGTGTAACGAAGTGGGTCTGCTCGAAAGTCCTTCTTATCGATAGTAGCGGTTGCTCTGCGGGAGTGAACGATATCGAGAAATAGAGAAAGAGATCATTTATGTTTCCTAGGAATTTGATTCATCCTTTAGCAGATAGTACGATAGAAATTTATTATCACACCTGTACAAGCGTACAGTTTTTGTTGTCTTTCTTGGAAATGTAAAGTAATAAAAATTATTTTTAAAAAAAGGTGAAACGAGTTATCTAGTCTCGATCACTTATCAGCAACGTTCCAAGCGAAGCCAAAGAGGAAGAGAGTTTTTTTTTCGTTCGACGATACAGTACATACTTTTCCAAGAATTTATTCGGGTCAATGATTCATTTGATTCAATCGGTTCGAACGAGGCAAATCCAAGAATTGCTCTCTCGTGTATCAAGGATGAATGAATCTACATGTTTTAAATCCTGTCCAGAAAGCGATTGTCTCGTTTCTCTCACCGAGGAATCGTTATCGTTCGTTAAATTAGCGTTTCCTTGCTATCCGTATTTTTCTAATTTTTTTTCATTACCACTGCAATCGCTTACTTCGATCTCGAACATTTTTACTTCATAATCGCGTACTATTAGTTTGTTTTTTAGCGAGTTCATTTCTCAACAAATTACTTGCCAAACGTCTCGTTAATATTCTTACGAGTTTCCTCGGATCCTTTCACGGACAGGAACGGTCAATCGATTATGATACTTTATGTGATATACGTACCGTCGAATTTGCAAGGTCCTGAGAGTACCGCAAACTTTTTCACGCGCAACTTTCGCTCGACGAGCTATGTATCGATGAAATTCTTTGGTAGCTGACAATGTTAGCTGGTAACATAACACACGCACACACGCTCGCAAAGTTCTTCTCACTTAACCCTTCTAATGACCTCTCGCGCCATAACGACGAGCCTGACGTTACATACATTAGCCGCAGGGCGAGCTTGGCGTTTGGCGACAGAAAGGGCGACGAATAGAGCGAGGAAGAGGGTGAATCCAGACTCTTTCTCTCTTTCTCTCCTTTTCTCCCTCTCGTTACTGGATTAAAAGTGAATTCGAGTCGTGCCTGACGAAATGCCAGAGACGAGCCGAAAAGCGACCTCGCAAATTTCTAATTTTCCCATCTCTCTCTTTCTATCTCTCTCGTGTAATTACACGATCGTTATTTGATTACGTTCGTCGAGTTCATTTTAAGGTCGTCATGGAAAGGAAACAACTCTCTTCTGCCTACCGTCTATCGAAAGAAGAAAGAGACGGAGAGGGAGAGAGAGAGAGAGAAATTATGATTTCATTATTTAGAACGGTTTCGTAACAACGAGAAGGTCGTAAGTCGGGGACTTTCTATCCTCGTAAAATGTAAGCTTTGTATATAAATCTAGAACGATACGTGTAGGATTTTTTGTGTGTTAGACGAGCCGGGACGAATCGGTGGAATTAATACGAGCAATGAAACTCCCGAGAAAAAGAACGCTGGTATATTTAGTCGGACGGATCATTAATTTTTCTCATCGTAAATCCCCAAACTCGACGGTCAACTCGAAGTCCTCGCGTTCACGGCCGATATCGGTATCTTTGGCGTGCTGGTAAAGTACGTAAGCGCGATCTTCAGTGGCCCAGAAAGATAAAAGCGTTGACGGTTCATTGGAAAAACAGGTCATTATTTTCGTTAACTTTTATCGTAAGCCCGGACATAAAAACGACACGAAATGAGTCACGTTCGTTCGTAGGGAGAATGGTGTCGGTGAAAATATCGAAAGTTTTCTCCTCGGAGAGGCATTTTACAATGACCTTTTAATTTCACGATAATGTTACGAATCGACGATTAAGAGAAAGTCGAGACTTTGTTGAAATAGGATCTATTGTGTGGATTCAAACTCGTATATCGCCGTGAGCGCTACTTCCATTAACAATAATATTTGTATGATCCTCATAACAGGATCCGCAGTCGGGAGAGAAGCAGCTAGGAGTCGTATCTCATCACTTTCGAAATCCCATTAGACGAGGCTCGTGTTTCGAGGAAGCTTCGCGAGTCGATATCAGTTTCGAAGTCAGCCGCGGGGCCGCATCTAGTCGCGGATTCTATACGCGTTACGGACGAGTTCTCTCCTCTTCTAGAGTTCTATTTCGAAATTTAGATGCCACGGGGCAATGTAACGTCACCGACATTATATATACCAAATCTCAATGAAGAAAAGTGAGAAAAATAGAAACGCGAGAACTCGTTGAATGCGTCGGGCCATTCACGATTTATCGAGCGAGCTTTTACGGATGACAAAGCGGAGAATGACAATGGATACCGCGTGTTACACGTTTATAGTTAATCTTCGAACGAACGTTGAGCTTGCAAGGCCATAAAAATATTCCGCGTTATTCTCCCGTACTATTTATAAATTCGAGGAACTTTTTTTCTAAGAATAATAAATCCAACTTGATACGCTAAGAATCATATTTAGAATATCTATTTGGATAATGATGTATTCTAACATGTGCATATCGCGTAATACGAGAACGAGTATATTATCCTTTCGCATGTTGGACGAGTCGAGAGATCTAGAGGAAGCTTCCCTCCTCGTTATATTTTATATCCGTGTAACATGCTGCTCCATGACAAGATTATCCTCGACGTTTAGACGGTAGTACATCATTGCTGCGAGTATTAACTTATTTTCCTGTTTCTTCCTTCTTTGGGATCGTACATCCTTATAATTACGAGATTCTTATTACGATTTCAGGAGTCTTGAATCTTTCAGAAGTTGAAAAAGAGAGAAAGCGGACGGTTGTTTCTTCCAATTACGCCGGGGAAACATCGCGAGCCATTATAAATCGAGTTCGACGTTTTCTCGTTCCTCCGAAGATGTAACTCCAATTATCGATATCAAACGTCAGGACAAGTCTCGTTTCCACGAACGTATTACGTATCGTACCAACGGAGGAAGCAGGTCTCGTAAACACGTGCGCGTTCTCTCGTGCTCGTGCTTGGCAAAGCGTTAAATCACAATGCCAACTATGCGTAGAGTGTCTACACGGTAGGAGATTCTCGTATCGCGCCAACCACGTGAATGCCTTTCGTACACGTAAGGTAAATAATGGAACGATTCGTCGATCGAAGAAAACAAAATATCTGTGTTGTAAGAAAATATCTGTATTAACCTTGAGGGAGGGCGAGAGCGAGGCGTCGAACCAAAAACAATAAACAAGTTGTGTGCCGACGGATCGTGGCCTACGTCCTTGAGACGTATGTACGCGTATCAGTCGTCGGTGAGTCATCGTCTTGGCAACAAGAGTTTTGAAATATTCCCGTAAGTTGTATCGAGTTCGTAAAATTCGCAAAGTAGTGCTCGTTAAAAATTTCATTCGATCTCATCGACGTAGGAACGAACGGACGTAGGACGCGAATGGGAAAGATATGAAAAGACAATGGGAGTGAGAGGCGGTGGAACGTTTAAAAGGACGCATCGATGTATCTTCGTATGCGTACAGGGCGTCGCGGCGATTGCCGGTGAATGACGAGCGTCATTAGTTCGTCGACGTTGTCAATGGATTCATTGCTGCCCATTACGACGTCAAATTCTCTTGTACGATAATCTAGCGATAATGAGAGCTCGTTAAAGACGAACCCAGGGATAACGGGGCGTAACTACTCGCCTTCTACGTGGATCGATGCGCTCTCGTACACGTGCCGTTCCTCTCAGCGTCGTTGTACTTCGCGTCCCTTTTTCCAACCCGCCGAAACCTTTTTCCTTTTCTCCCTCTTTTCCTACTTGCTCCGAGTTCAAAGTACCGGACGGAAAATTAGTAGGAGACGTCGAAATAATTGGAGGAAAATCGACGATATCGTTCCCTCTTGCTTTCTCCTTTTCCCTATCATCTTCTCTTTCGCCGAAGAGCGACGAATAGTTACACCGTGTTAATCGTTTCGTCGATAACGCGCCCGCTAAAGAGGATCGTTAAATACGAGACAAGATAACAGAGAAAAAACAAATTCTACGCTCAGCAACGACGATGTAATATATTATCTTTAGTACGCTGTTCCTATGTAATATGATATGTAAGAAAGATAACATTCTTGTAGTTCATCTAATTCTAATTCATAGACTCGTTAAGTTTCTGATACTCGCTCGGTTACTAATTACTCATACTTAGCGTTTCCGATCGGTGTCTATACCAAGCTTTTTATTTTTGTTTTCCTTTTCTTTTTTTTCTTCTTTTTCCTAGAAATAACTCGGTTAAAAGTCACGAGCGAACGGTGCCACTTTTCAAAATCAATTTCAATTATCTCGTTAATCTCGTGGTCGAACCGATACATTTCGCGTCGTTTAGGCGTGCAACCCACCCGCGGTATCATTACACGGTAATTTTATCGGGCGCGATCTCGTTCGCACGTTATTAGATAACAACGAAATAATGTCGTTGCGAAGGTTGAACAGCGAGAAGGTTAATCCATGAATGGTTTTTGGTTCCCGCGTTTATTTTAGGTTCTATCTGCCTTCCTCTCGAGCATCTTTACCCGTAGCTATTTAAAATAATCAGCTAACAAGTACTATCGGCCGATCAGATGTACAAGCTGATATACTCTTGGGATCTGTGTACTCTCTCACCCTTTTACATGGCAGCTTACACAACCGAGATTTCTCGTTTTACAAGCGACCAAGCAGGAGATTTGCTTTCGACTAACCGGTATCTCGCGATACTAGAAATCCTGAGAACTCGGATTAATTCATCCTATGAAGTAACATCTAGGTCGACGAACTTAGGATCCGAATTCCTGCCGAATAAGAAGCGAATAAGAAGGAAAATTGTAAAAATTAACTCCGTAACGATTGCTTCTGTCGCAAATGGTAACGCCGAATTAAAATATCTCTCGAGGCTTTCCTCGGTCGACTTTAAGAAACACGGCGATCAATCGTCAGTGTTTTCGGATGTAAAGAGACGAGCACAACGCCATCAATTTGGGACAACATTCGAGCATAAGAGAGGCTTATATAATCTGAAGTGGTAGCAGACGAGCGATGGTAAGTTTTAGAGACGAGAACGGTCTATCTCTCTCTCTCTCTCTCTCTTTCCGAGTAGCACGAGCGAGAAGGAGAAAGATAAAGAGAGTCTCTGGCGCCACTCGAATCCCAGAACCATTCTACCGGATATAGGTACTTACCCTTCAGCTTCCGCAAAGTGAATTACCCCCCTAAAGCACGCTCGCGCGCATATACGCGTCCCACATGGACATACAAACACACGTACGATCGGTTAGAAATAGTTATGTCGTGTCCGACATAAGAGCATAGCTATCCTGTCTCGACACATGGATTCACCTAGCCGTTTTCGTCACCGCTATTAATCGCGTTAAGCTCATCTCCGGCGAGCGCGAAAATGTGTTTTCTGCGCGTCCTACGAGAAAGGCAATTTTCCATCGCGAAATGGCGAATCCACGAGAGATAACTCGATGCCTAGCGAATCGGAGAGAGATAGAAGAGATATGAGAGAGAAAGAGAGAGAGAGAGAGAGAGAGAGAGAGAGAGAGAGAGATGAGAGATAGGAAGGGTGAGTGGATTTTCGTTCGAGCCGTTTCTCCTCGCCGGACATGTGGGATTAATCAAAAATTTCGTCGGCCGATCGACTATGTCTGCATCTATGTATATACATATGTATGTGTGTGTTATGGACAAGGTATAATTAGTATCGACGATGTTACCAGGGCGCGTTTTATCGACACGTCACGTTTCTACGCTCGCGGATCGACTCGTTGCTCTTCCTATCTCGATTTTGATCGGAGTTGACGGATGACTCGTTGATAGCGTTACGACGGATACTCTCGCTGCGCGTACTTTCACGTTAGTGTTCATCGGAGAATAAAGAACGGATCCTTCGACGTCGTTTGAGAATTGAAATCGAATCGTATCTTGCCACGGTAATGGACCGTAGGGTAATTTTTAATCGTTCGTAACTCTTGATACCCGTACGTTCGTGCGATCGAGTTGCTCTCTTTCTCTTTCTCGATATCTATCATCGAAACCTTTCAACGACGGGACGATCGAAGGAACGATTTTTCTTTTTTATGCGAGTTAAACACGTTATGGCGCACGTCGACGCGTCGATAGGCACGATCCGCGTGGGCGAACAATGCTCAGGTAGTTGCATTTAGCCGATACGCGTCCACGGAACATGATTCATCGCGCGTGGCAGTCATTACACATACGGATACACACACACACACAAAGACATATACGTATACACGCTCTCAAACTCTATTTCTACGATATCAAAACGCGAACGCGGATCCCAACGCACTTCGCGTTTAACGCCAATGTAACAACGTATTGTACGTTTTGCTCCGTTTATCGTGGCCCACGTGTAATGACCATCATTAAAACGAAACGCATTTGTCAGTGAGGATCGTACAAATTAGTTATTAGTTTGCTCCCACGATAATACCTCGAAGTTGGAATAATTCGGACGATATCCGACACTTGTCGTGGATTATTCACTCGTAATGTCAAAAATTACTGAATATCGAGAGTTATATAACGTAGAAGACAATTTCAAAGACTTTTGACGATTACCTATATTGTTCTTGTAGAAATGAAATACAAATTCGTACATATAATTTAAATAGAAGAGAACGTATTTAACGTAACGCAGCTCTCGTAAACGTAGCTTGATGAGGAGAAGAATTGAATAGATCGATAGTAGTGGCAGTAAAACGAGTTGAAATATGATCGAACCTCTGGCATTATATATCGTGAAAGGATATTCTTCGAAATTTTACGTTGCCTCGTGATAGTAAATTTCTATGCCTAAGCGAGTACCGTAAAGAGGAGTGTACGAAAGCAACTAGTAAAAGAGAAAGAGAGAGAGGGAGAGAGAAAGCGCACAATAGAGCCGTCGAGGCGATGGAAAGAATACGATAGATGCAGATAAGGTCTCAGCAAGGTGGAACCGCGGATCGACTTTTTCTCTTTCTCTCTTCTTATTTCTCTCAGCCGTCGATTCGTTCTCGAGCGGTTGAATCGGAAGAAGCGACAGCACTATGGCTTTGTTCTTTGGATCTTCGCCACTTGAGATAGCGCGTCAACGGACTTGAATTCTCTCTCTTTCTGCATCTCTCTGTCTCGCTCTGTCTCTTTTGCTGAGATTCTGCCTGTAGGTGCATCCTCTCGGAGCCTCTAACAACGCGTACAAGCCTATATACTCGGATCGTTAGAACTTTAGGTATGAGTATACGTGTGTGTATATGTATATATATATACATATATATGCATGGCTGTCTATATACGGCTTTATACGTATAGTGCGTATGCATGCTAAAGGAGTAACCCTTTGCATCCACATACCGTTTCCATCTCCAGCAGTTGCAAGCAACTACACGATGCGATCGAACGCTAACGCAAAAACGATCAAACTCGATCCTTCGTACTTTTCGTTCTTTCTAATTCCGGTCCGTGAGAAAAGATCGACATATTTTATCGAGTGGTCGTACGACTACCGTGATATTTCACGATACGATCTTACCCAACATGAAAGAGATCTCTCGTTGAAGTGGAAAGTAAGTAACTCGTCTTAATTATCGCATCGAGAGAGGCGAATAGTAGAGCTTGGTAATCGCTTTCAATCGGTGCTGTTATCTCGAAATAATCGCGAGGTCGTGTCCGTATATAGAGTCTATATCGCGGATATATACGTTTCGTGAGAGCCCCGTTTAATTCATGAAACGTCAAAGCTCGGTGAGTCTTAATACGTGTATATATCACGGAGCATTGGGCTGCTCGAGAGACGACGTTCTACGTACAGGCGTATATTTACGTGGGTCGTACGTGTAGCCGGCTCGTTGCCGTTGAAAGGTCTCTCGCGTGTAGCATAGATAGAACGTGTACACGCGTAGTATGCTAAATTCTGAGCATGCATCGCGTAAACGTTGCGGTCCGTCGAGCGACGTCGGCGACGGCATGCAGGAGGCCGCACGGCTATCTGCTATGTAGATACCAAACATATTCCATCGGACGGTACATTGATGTATGACCAAAGTCACACCAGAAAGAGAGAGGGAGAGAGACGAGGAGAAAAGGTCGAGCATGCTAATCGTGAGCTAGAACGACTCGTATCACTCTGTCTCTCTCTCTCCCTCTCTCTTGGAAACTACGGAACGGTAGACATTGTCAGGAATAAAAATAATTCTCGTTGATAGAAATGAAAGAAAGGTAGAAAGACGCGTTCAATGTTATTATCTCGTGGATGCGACACATGCACCTACTTCTCTTTTGCACGTACGTCAGAGAACAATTTTCCAGAGTATGGAAAAGTAACATTATCTCTCTCTCTCTCTCTTTCTCCAAGTACGAGGAGATCTTTTTCTTTTTTTACGAGGACAAGCGAATAATCAGCGATATTAACTCCTGGAATATATTCTCTTCCGCAATATCCCTAAATGGTCGTACTAGCGCGCGTTAAAGCGCGCTGAAAGATAACAAGAAGATCCTGGTACAAATGGAGAAAACTTTGAAAATTGTTACTGCCGAGAGTAGCACATGCGAGCAATCAGAATAAAGTTCGCGTAGGAGTTCGAATCGTGGGAGTGACGCAAATCGGCGGACACATAAAATTCTCTTGGATCACCGAGAGCAGCATTCTAATTTGGTTCTTCTCTCGTAACGACCGTGAACGAGCCGATAACGAGGACGGCCGGCTTGTGTAACGATCCGATCCAGAAAAACGGAGAACGCGTTTCGATAGAAGTCGAATGGTGGAAGAAGAAAAAGAGGAATAAGGGGAGGAAGTCGTGGAATGAAAGGAATCTCTGGTGCGAGGCAAAGATCGAATCGGTCGAT
Source organism: Vespula vulgaris (assembly GCF_905475345.1). Lineage (NCBI taxonomy): Eukaryota > Metazoa > Arthropoda > Insecta > Hymenoptera > Vespidae > Vespula > Vespula vulgaris. The sequence goes on along the minus strand of NC_066598.1, from coordinate 921,571 downwards.
CGACTTCACCGGCGATGAGCATCGACGCATCGGCAACGATCGTGACTCCTGCACGCTCCAGTGGACCTCGATGATCGCGCGTACCTAGCGCAGAAGAAGACCGAACCAAGATCGTACGTTCCATTCTCCTTCCTCGCCGTCCTATCTCGTACTGCCGACAGTTATGCCCTCGGGCTTCTACAGTGGAGAAGGGTATCTCGAAAACGTCCTAGGATTCTCTTTACATCGTCTTACGAACAACGACGACGACGTCGACGACGACGACGTGTTCGAAGATAATTCTCCGACTTCCAACGTTCTCTTTCCTCAAGAGTCTTGTATATTCGAGTTCGTACACTTAATAACCATAATAGAACTCTAGAGTACCCTCTCTTCTCGTACGTCGAGGAAAAAGAAAGAACTTTCGATGGACGCGAGACATAGAGGAGGTATAGGTACGTACTTAAATGTATAAGTTTCACAACACCGAAGAACACTTGCGTATCTGAGAACGACGAGACTAGCGCGAAGTAACGTTTTATTCGTAGCAAAACGAGCGTTGAAAATACCTTTCGCCTCTTTGTATCCGAGCTCTTGGCCCCACCACGATCACCACTTGACGCTCGCAGCAGCCGCGATATTACCGCGACGTTGAAAGTTCCGTCGAATGTGAGATTAATGAGTCGACAGAAAGCCGGTAAACGTGCTTCATTATATGCTTTAATTGCATGGCTTTTGCTCGTTCGAAATATAAATCGGTTGGCTCGCGTTATCGAGGGCCCTACGTTCGCCGGCATGTAATTTTATGCCAACCTGCTGAATTCGGATTAGTTTTCATTGACCTCGAATTTGTTGATCCGACGGGCTCGACTAGTGCGTTTCAGAGATTATTACGTTGTCCGTCTCTTTGTACATCTTTCTCCGACATCCGTTGATCCGAAACGCTACTGCCTTCCAGTTTATCCAATTGAAAGAATGAAACGCCCAAGTATTCCCGTGTACGATCATTAAAATTCATACGCACGTTTTAATCGCAATGGCGAACGTAACGCTAGACGTAACTCAAATCCCTCTCGGTTCCACTGGGAAAGGCACAGAGGCAAAGTGAAAGGGGAAGGAAATCGAAAAAGAAAGGGGGAAAACGGGTCAGCGATTCCCTTTATCGGAACGTTACTCCTCCTTCGCTTTGGAGTTTTATCATCGGTGTACTTGTATGTAAATACGCGTGTCCGCGTGTTAGTGTATATCTGAGAGAGCTCGGAACGTAGCACGTATGACACGAACGAACAGAAGCACTTACATTCGCGAGCAAACCACAGAAACTCGTGGTACGCGAGCGCGAATACAGTCACCGTGACTCGCTTCGACTAATTAAACGATATTTAAGCGAGCGGAAGGCAGAGGGGCATTGAAACGTAACGACCGACTGCGATTCATGCAAATTCAACGACTTCCGAGCCAAGTGTTTCTCTACTCCTCTTCGTCCCTTTCGCCCTTTCCCTTATCTCTCCCTCTGGACCTTTTCCCTTTCCCTTTCTCTCTATCTCGGAAGGTGGCCTTTCGAACATTCCTTTGATTCGCGCGAATGAAATTGCCGTAAATGACTTTCTCTCGACGCCGAGGCTCGGTCGGTTCTTCATACGTCCGGAGAAGCACTCGCGGCAATAGCGTCAGACTCGATAAAATAATGGGAAAGATCCTCAGAAATTCATCTTGCTCGAGTTAAGATAATCGAAAGTTTTACTTTCTCGTTAGGAAACCGACGAAATTGAAGCGACGTCAAGCTCGAGAGATACTTTTCAAGCTCGAGATCAGTAGCAATATCGGACGATTATGGCGGTCAAGCGGGGATGCTGAGAAAAGGAAATAGAAAAAAAAGAGGAGAGGCAAGAAAAAAAGTTAGAGACGGCCATTCTCGAGGAATAGCCTGCGAGAGCAGTCGTGACCATACGACCGTGAGAAAAAAAAATTACACCGCTTGTCGAGAGCAAAAACTTGCTGCAGCTGCACGTTAGACGAAATCCAGACGCACGTGCACCAATCGTAAATCGCACCTTCCCTTCGTAAAGAAGTTTTCCGCTCGGAAAATGCGAATTTCACTTTGTGACGTCTCTCAATGCGCGCACTCCTTCCTTTTCTCTCTCACACCCTCTCTAAGGAGAAACTGTCGCGATGCGAGTTTCGTGAGGAGGAAAGTTTAGCATGGCCCGTTTCTAACTACGGATATATTCGTAGTTAGAAACCCGTACACACGTTGGTATGTGCACGGCAAGACAATGCATCACCCATTCCATCCTTCTCTCTCTCTCTCTCTCTTTGTCACGGTTATAGGGACCTGCAATAGGCAGTAATTTGGTTTCGGTACGAACGAGCGAGAAAGAGAGAGACAGAGAGAGAGAGAGAGAGAGAGAGAGAGAGAAAGAAGGGCAAACCTATACTCCAAGGAAAGTAGTAGGAGGAAGCGGGCGTACGTCTGCACGGCAAAGAGTTTACAACGTTCATAAATTTCCTTTGACGCGGAAAGATCGACGATGCGTGACGTCGATCGATCCTGAATCTATCTCGTATCTCAACTTTCTTTTTTATTACTTTTATTATTATCCTGCCGAAACTGTTACGAAGGTTCTTTGACGTTGGGTTTCATCGTACTTGTACCGGATAGTGATTGAAAAAAAATGATGTTAATTGTCTTTGTTTTTTTTTATAGTAACTGACCCAATAAACATAGATTTCTTTTCTGTAAACTAGATTCGAGGGGCTTCTAAAAATAGAACCCTTAGATGAGGGATGCTGCAATGTCACGTGTGATGATCTAGAAAAGGCCAATGCACGATGAACAAGGTATTCTTTGAGATCGAAATCCTCAATATAGCCAGGGTAAGCTTTGTCCGTGTGAACCAAAGTCGACCACCCTCTTTCTCTTTCTCTCGCGCCTTCTTTCTTCCTTTAGGCATGCCATTGCGATGCTATTCACGCGCGTGCACTTCGACGGACAAGATATTTCGTCAGAGAACTCGCTTTATTCTCATCGACGACTACCATATATATATATATGGTATATATATGGTGTATACACGCTGTATAGGATTCGATAAATTGTACGAGCTGTCTTATATCGACGACAAAACGTTTCGTGAAACGCGTCGCACTGCATCTGACAGGTCTCTTAGTCCGAAAGGAACGTGTTAGCTACGAATGACTGAATAATAAATATACGTTTTTTGATATCATTAATTATTTGAGCGGATACCGAATTGATAAGAATGGAGCGTCGTTGTTTTATTTAAAAAATATCACAATTGCACTCCCAATTATTTACGAATCTCTTTTCGCTTCAGCAGCACCGAATTACTTTCACCGCGAGTTCCGAGAAGGAAAACCGCATTGTCTCTTTAAGCGGTCAATCGATAGACCCCCAACTCGATACTTTTGGTGAGAAAGAAAAAAGAAGAAGAAATTGGAGCCAATTTATCTTCTTAACACGTCCTTTAATCAGATTTAGCCTTCCCTAAATACACTCCTCCTTCGATAGAGGAACCGAGTCATTGTTGTGGTGGTTACCTCGAAAGAATAGAATGCGAGTGGACATACAACGCACGGTTATCGACGGTATAGAGGGTATATAGGATACTCGGCTGACTCGTCGTTAACGTTCGCTCCAGAGGACAGTGCGAGAGAAGCGGAAGAGCTACATAACAGGAAGAGGGAGGTCGACGCGAAGGAGAGAGAGAGAATAGATACGAGCTTCCTACGAGGGAGGAAAAGATTTATGATGCTCGTGCGTCAGCCAGCACGTCTCAATTTCGGGATGCCGCGAGTCAGGAGCCGTGCTCGGTTCTCTCTCTCTCCTTCTCTCTTTTTTTCCTTTGTTGTCCTACGGGGAGATGAGAGAAAAGGAGAGAAAAGAGAAAGAGGGTGAGAGGTAGTACGGCGATAAGAGGAGCGGGCAACAAAAAAACTCGCTGAGATAGGGGTTGGTGCGGGCGAGAAGAAAGAACACGGAAGCCGTCGAACCGAGCAACGCGAACGAGCTCTGCGAACTTTCTTCCCTTTTTTTTAGCACATCGTTCCTCGCACACCTTGGATTACGTCGAAGTAAATGCTCGGCCGCTTCTATTAACCCTTTTCTTTTTTACTCCCATTTTTCAGCACGTCTCACCTACGGTGTTTTCTCCCTGACAAAAGTTCGGCAAAACTCGCGAATATCGAAACGAACTTTTCGTTGCATAATGTGAAAGCTGCGCATAGAACTCTGGTTATTAGTTAGACGAAAATAGAAAGTTGTATGAAAACTATATTTGTAAATCGTTTGATTTCGATTTCATTTCAGATCTAGAAATTCGAGTCGTCCGGCTTTTCCGCAAAAGTTTTCCTTCGTCTCGAACAACGCGCAACTTTTACGGTGCACTCGGATAAGATTTTATCGAAAGTGGAAATAAAAGAAAGAAATTAAATCTCTCAGCGGTTTCCTCAGGAAAAATAACGCACGCTCGAAGATACATCTATGGCTCGTAAATTCCGTCAGCGGAGTTCGAGTTTCACGACGATTTCTCTCTTTCTTCTACTCTACTCGAAGGATCCGTCCTAAGTAAACACGCGTCTCTCCTTTGTTTCAAGCTCGACGGGTTACAAAAAGAAACCGTTGTCTTTTTATCAAAGGCACATTATTTTTCCTCGCCGTACAAATTTTCCCGCGATAAGCCGGAGGGTAAAGAAAGAGAAAGAGAAAGAGAAAGAGAGAAAGAGAAGTCATCGATTAGTCCCAGTCGCCGGACAGAAAGCAAGGATTCGGAGGAGCCGATAAAACGGAGCGACTATTAACGCCGGAAATTGCGGAGAATCGTCGATTATTCCGTCGGCAAAGAAAACGCCAACGAATACGAAAGTTCACGATGCGATCCTCGCCGTGCTCCTCTCCGGGAGGACAATTTTAATACGACTTTTATGAAACGTTCTCGCTCTTATTTTACTCCGAATAACACGGAACGCGATATCGTTTCCAGTTTGAAATTTTCCACGTGAAAGCTATCCGGAAATATTCTCTAGAATTATTCGCATTCCTTTCTTAGGACTTTCGCGAAGCAATCACGAGTTCCTTTTACATAACACAAAGGAGAGATTCGCCTACACGTTTGCCCTTTTCAATCTGAAGAATCGCCGATATGTACGATCGATTCCTCCTTACATCGCGAAACGACAAAGGAAGTAATCTTTTCGGATCGAAATTCACGCTGTTTCCAGAGTTCTTTGTTCGTAAAAATGGAAGACGCTACAAGACCGAGACCTTTATCTTCTCGCAGAGGTATCGCTCTACTTGCCGAGATAAGGTACTTTTTTCTCTCGGATAGAAACTTGCGAGCTGAATGAAATCGTTAAGATTTTTCGCTCGACAAAGGACGCGTTATTATTTGCAACAGTCGCGGAATATTGTCCTCTTTGACGATTAGTACTTAGACGATTAGTATCCTCGTTCGATTCTGAGAAAGGAAAGAGGAACGAATTGGTTCAGCTGGCATCATCCGCTATACTAAAGAGGTAGAGGAAACGCACCTGGTGGACAATTGCACTCGGCGACGTCGCGTTTGATCCTGAAGAGTGCCGCCGAGGCAGCACTCGCGGGTGCGAGCCTGTGTTGCTCAAACTCTTCGCGCAGCTCCCTCCTGAGCCTCTGCACGAGGACGTCCGGCGTCTCCTGGATCCTGCATCGGGCCTCCAGACTCCCGATCCTCGACTCCAAGCGCATCTCGCGATACGTCAGGATCCCTGACACGGCGAGACTCGCGAGACAGAGGGCGCACATCATCCAATTTATACAGGACTCCTTACGGAAGTTCATCGTCATCGTCGGGACGATCGGCGTCGACGCGATCACGTCGTCGTTCGCACGATTACGTTCCTTCTTTGCCCTGGACGCGTTCGGCAAAGAGGACCACTCGGTGACGAGTCCCGAGGACTCCATCTTCTCCACCTCCTCAAGATTCTCCACCGATTCGAAGACTTCAGGCGCGCCTCATAATCGACTACCAATCGATCTTTCCCTCTACGAGCGATTCCACGCCGGCATTGTCCGGTTGGAAGCACGCAGCATGCTTTTCCTAGCGTTACTCGAGATCTTTTCTTTCTATACGCGTATACGTACAAGATATATGTATATATATATATATGCGTATGTATATATATATATATCTTTTTCTTCGATCGATCGATCCCACTCGCGTCTAATCGAACGTACGATCGAGCACCTACTCGGACTAACTATCGCGTTACACGTTTCCAACAACAAGTCTCTCCTTTCCTCGCAACGATTCGGACTATCGGGCTGTAGCAACTCTCCCGCGAAATACAAACTTTCTAGCGTGCGAAACGCGCGCGTCCAAGGAACTTGCGTTTTCTTATTTCCGAAATAAAAAGAAACCTCTCTCTCTCTCTCTCTCTCTCTCTCTCTCGATCTTTCTCTTTCTCTTTTTTTTTTCTTCGTTGAGGAAAGCCGAAGAGTCGCGTTCGGGGAAAAAGTAACTCGGGAATGGCGCGAATACGAAGCTCACGGTATGGCATTCGCAGTACGACTGGATGTGGTGGGGCGACGCTCCGTTGAGGGCCGAGGGTTCGTCGGTTCGCGCGCGCTCGCCTGCGCTCGGCCGTCTTCGTGGTCTCTAGCCACCGACTCATCCACCGCCGACCGGCGGCGGACGCGCGTGGAGGACGATCGCTCGACCTAACGTCCACTTCCATTCGCACTGATTCGCCCCCACTGCCCCCCACCATACACGTTCTCAGACCCCACCACCTTCATGCCGCCTCCGCACGTTCGTCCTCTCTCTTTCTCTCTCTTGCACCACCATCAGACACAAGCATTGCCACAGCCACCGCTCTCCAGGCTCCTTTTTTCCTCCTTGTCCGTTTTTTCCACGCTGCCCATTATCCACTCGGATTACACGCTTGTGAGCACGAACAGGACTCCGAAACTTCTGCGTCGCGATCTCCAAAACTCGAAAGGGCTACGTACTCGACCGGTTGTCGCGGAAGAGAGAGAGAGAGAGAGAGAGAAAGAAAACGGGATGCTCGATAGGCTCGTGTCGAGTGTCGCCAAGTTTTACGTTCACTGTCGGCCATCGAAACTCCGACAAATTGAGCGGTCCGTCCAGCGTGACAGCTTAATTCCTGACCGGCATCCTTCGCGACTATCAATTAGTAGATCGCCGCTTGTCGATTCGAACGAACCTCTCTTCCGCCTACCTACGAAAGGGGAATTTTAATAGGAGAACTCGACGCTAACACACATCGCTAGGGGTGTTCCTAAGCGTACGCACAAACACGTTTACGAAGGACTTCATAATCGACTGAGATCGATCGATCGAATCGAAATACTAGCTCGACGGATATATGCTCGCGTGCTCTCTCTCTCTCTCTCTCTCTCTCTGCACGTCGGCGACCCCTCTTTGCTACCGCCCAATCGCCGACGGAGGAAGCGATTATGGACTACATCCTGGAACGTACCTACACCGTATGAACGTATCTGCGTATGTTGTACGTTCGACGCGATGCGATGCTGAATCGACCGTCCTGACATCCTCGTGATGTCCACCCTAGAGAGAAAACCATAGGGGGGCTGATAGGAAGCTGGACGATCACGGGAAATCGATTGGAAATTTAATTTTCTTAGTCTCTTAACATATCCTTGTTTTTCAACGAGTCTCGATAATGGCACGAGAAAAAACTGAATCTTCATTATCATAAATGGTTTTAGAAAGATCGATGAATATGCAATTTAACGTCAGTCAAACCTGAAACATCGTACCTCGGTTAGAAAACAGTTCGGACAGCTGTGCAATCAAAACTTATCGACTCGTATCCCTATTTCATATACCAGTAAAAAAAAGAAAACTTCAACATCCATTAATGGCTTCGGGCACGTGCCAACGATGAACGTCGGACATAGTTTTCCAGTCGACCAAGTGGAAGCCGAAGTTGTCCATTCCTCATTTCGGTCTGTTCACTAAGCCATCTTACTTTCGATATCTTTTTTTAAAGATCGAACGTCATACTATGCAGGATTATTCTCTGTAATCGAATTAAGGCTATATCCAATATGATATTCGATCGGATCGAAAAGAGAAACTTGTGGGAAAGAATACTCCAGGCATTATTGGAAAAGTAATCCGTATTTGTTCTCATCCATCAGAACTGATATGATGTTACAGCTGGATATATGAAAAAAAAGGAACCGCAAGAAAGAATCTGGAATAAAACTCAAAGCGGAATATCAACACCGTTTTACGTATAGGTTCTCGTTTTCTACTAATTTCATTCGCACAATCAATTTCCCATAGAGAAAGAGAGAGAGAGAGAGAGAGAGAGAGGAGAGACAGATGTATATTGAATGGGAAGTTATTTACAGAGGCACTAACACGTAACGATGTTCCACGCATTTGTCGATGAGAAGAGAGATATATTGTAGTATAATGATCTCGACATCGATTATCCTACAAAAAGAATGTATCTACTGGTTCGTTATCGTCGGCGCATAAATACGTTGCTGTAAGTTACAAGATTCGAAGTTGGAAAAAGAGAAAGCGCGTCTTTGACACTTGGGAACGGAAAACATTTTGTAGTTGGGCTCTTTCGAAGACGCACGCGCCGCATTCCAATCCGCTGTCGTCCCAAATTCCCTCGAATCGTTTCGTAGAACCTATCTTCTTGCCTTTCTTCGGTCATAGTGATATTTGTCGATCGAAAAGAAACAAGTGAGGACAGAGATGCGATATTTTTCATTTCGTTTTTTCCACTCGTTCAAAAGGGCTTCCTTCCTTATCTCTCAGCGTGACCGCGTCCACTTAAGAACTTACACGGACGAATCACCGGAATTTACTGTCTTTTAGCACGCATATCGTGGATTTTAAGAGCGGTGAAATGTTTCATAAATTTCATTCAGCTCGCCGCTGAGATAAGCGTAATGTTCTTTGGAAAAGTGATCGGTAAGCGTGAGCTTCTCGAATCGGTTCGATTCGAATCTACAACCTTAGATATTTTTCATAATTTTCACTTATTCTATCGATTTTGACGATCTTCGGGGAAAATCCTCGCGTCTCAGGCAAACGGAATTTCATAAAGATCAAGAAATAGAAATATAACCCATTCGATGGTGCATTTCGATGTTCAATATTCCTTGAATTGAGTTGGATCGTTGGGCGATCGTCTTATATGTAGTACCCATCTCCATAAAGACCAATGAAATGGGAAGACCTTATGAGACACTCGTTCGAATCCATAACTTCAGAGTGTTTATTAAAATCTAATTGCCGAAGCAATAAAAAATGATCGTTGAGAGCCACGGTGACGCAATGATGTATCGAGGGGTGAAGTTTCTATCGTTGTGGTTAAAAAGTCATCACGGCCGATGCTCTCTTCACGGCACGTTGGTCATCGTTGGGGTGCGGTATGAGTCCGCATTATGTCGCGTTTCCGCCAGGAAACAGGCGCAGTCGGGACACCGACAGTCTCCACCTCGTTTCCGAGCCACTCCGAGCTAGGATCCGTGTTCTATGGACCGCGTAGGCGAATCTCCGAAGAAACTAACCGCGATACAACTCCTTTTTGTTCCTTCCGCTCGAGGTGTAATTTGCGGAAATCATTTCCAACCAGGTTCGTACGAATTATTCCGCTTCATTCCTGCTTGCCACTTTTGTCAGTAATCAAACGCTAACTTCAGCTTTCTTTTTCAACGATGAAAAGAAGACGCGTTAACGAAGTCGTCGTTTGTTCGTACAACTTTGTTATTAACGACTTTGTTATCGTCCTGCTTCATTGAAAAATTTCTTCTTCCGAAGAAGTGTTTTGTTTTGAATCACACCTGCAAATCATTACTTCGTTGTATCGGCTCGTAGCGAAATGCATACATGATCAGCAACATATTCGAACAGTTCGGTAATGTTTTCAACCCTTTAGCTTTCAACTCGTTATACGTTTATTTGTCAGTTTATAAAAACTCTTCGTTTTCGCCGACTCCACCGCGAATAGGTCGATCGATCGCAGCTAAATTCCGCATTAAGGTGTTCTCCCTCTCGCGCTTATTCGTCCGCAACTATTTCGAGAGCTGCTCGATGAGATTTCATATAAGGAAGTTCGCGCTAAAGAAAGTGTGATCGATTTAGACGAACCCAATTGATTTAATTTCAACACGGAAAATAATGATTCCAATTCGAGCGCCAAACACATCTCCGGGATAACGGATGTGCATACTTAATCTTTGTTCCCATTAACTATTTTGACGTACGACTCATACTGCGGAAACGATAACAGACAACCCGACGTCGATTCTATTTCGAGAAAATCGATCTGAAACGTGGAAAATCAAATAAACTCTCACAGCATGTTTGTACGGAAGGCAAGCTGGCGTCGTATGTAAAAACGTGTTGTCGCAAAAAAAAAAATAATAAAAAAGCAACAAAAAAATATATAAAATAAAAAGGAATGAAATATAAATGCGTTGGGACAGTGTAAAGAGAATTATCATCGGAAGTACCGAATTCCGGCATCAGCAGTCGCAACATTTTTCCCGGTTTCGTCGATGAGATAAATCACGATAGGTGAAAAAAAATGAAAAATCGTCGATTTTCCAATAAATCGTGACTCTAACGAATAGATCGATCGATCCAATCGCTAATTCAAACCTTTACAATTCGCTACGTCCGTTCCTGGTGAGCAAAGATAAAAGGGCTTCGAACTCAAGACAATTATTTCGGGGATTCGAACGATAACGAGCATTGATAGTCTATCGATTTTATGCTCGAACAAAAAGAAGAGAAAGACAAACGGATACAAAAATGAAAGAACGAATAGGAGAGTAAGAGAAGGGTGAAGGGATAGGCATGGGTCGACGGACACGTTCCACAGCTCTAAAACAGCCTCTCATTTCGGGGGCGAATCGGAATCCAGCCCTGCGAATGTGTCTGCACGTGCAGTCTCTCTCTTTCTCTGTCTCTCTCTCTCTCTCTCTCTCTCTCTCTCTCTCTCTATCTATCTCTCTCTCCTACGAAAGAGAGAGGGCTGCACGTTTTGCACGGAGGGAGGAGGGCAGTCAATGCGCAGTTTGTATTCCGCTCGGCAGAAAAGACTCGTTCGTTACCGTATACCTCCCGACGCACTCGGCAAAACTCGTCGTCGTCTCTTGCTCTCGTACTACTGTCACCCTTCTCTTTCTCTCTTGTTTGCTCTCATCGTGGGCCAGCTTCCCCTTCTCTACTCGCACCAAACTCGTGACTTTGTATTCATGACGATATGCCGACGAAAGATATGCGTTCAACGCGACGTATTAATTTTCCATTAATGGAAATCGCAAAACGTTTTCCACGCGAATCTCCAGCTATGCTCCCGGAAGAAAGAACCAAGCGATGCCCCTTTGAATACCATGAAAGAACCATCAGTTGTCTTCAAAAGCAGGTATTCGTGAGTTGTCGTCAATTTGTGGACGGTGATTAATTTCGTCAGCTAACAAGATCGCTATTATACTTTTCATTGATGCGGATGTGCTAGAATGATAATTGAACATGATGTATGCGTAATCGTTATTAATTTTGTTTTTAGGTTGCCGCATGATAAATCTCTATTGAAATTTTCTATTTTCTTCGTGAACATAATGGATACCTTCAAGCCTTTCATTAGCCTCCATCTTGATGTTATCTTAAGTACTACCGTAATGACAGTTTCGAAAATATTAACGAGTCATTGTTGTCCGTCTACAAAAAGAGCCCTCCTTTTCAAGTTTATACTACTTATTACTTCGCAAGCGCAAGGAAACGACCGAGGGAGGAAAACATGAAAGGAACAGCGTACAGGTGGTAGATGGTAGGGTGGGATAAGGAAAAGGACTGAAAGTTAATGGTCAGTGGCCTTGGTCGCTCTGGCTCGATTCCTCGCTCGTACACCAAGAACTACGTGAAGACTCTCGAATAATGGGTCAAGCGAATTTAGAAAGAAGAGAAATCCGTTAAAGGTTCGCACTAAAAATAGAATTCGCGTTTCAATGCTTTAACACGCGAAGCAGGAATTTTTAACGAACTGTATTCCTCGCAAAATCGTTATTCTGCTTAACGCCTTAAATAGATATGCTTACGGGTTTTAACTTTGTTTTAAAATGGCGCAAAGTAATTTTACGACGGTCTTCTCTCCTACGCGTATCAATAACCTCTTAATTTTATCCCTCTCTTGAAAGTCAACGAGCCATAAAACGCGAGTGAATATCTCGTGCGTCGTTCCACCAAGGGGATTATGGATCTCAAGACGGGGAGAATGAACGGATTGACAACTTAATATGCTCGAGAAGTAACAAGAGATGTCTGAAGAAGGTCCGTGTTGGTCAAAAGGGAAGAAGGAAGAAGGAGAAAAAGAAAAAAGGCAGCGATGACGTTCGAGTTGCAACAGCTGTTGCAAGGAATAACTATGTTATTACATGACGCGAGCCACTTAATCTAGAACGCCTCCCTATATTGCCTTCATTTCTCGTGACTAGAAAAGGTGTTTAAAGCCGATATTTTGCACTTTTCTATCCATATTTTTTCCAGAACATTTTTTCAACACATTCGTCTCACGGATATTTCGAGGAAAGTTGAGAGAAAAAGCGATCAAAGAAAGAAGAGAAAAAGAGTAGATTTATTTTCTCGCGGGAGAACGAACGAACGAACGAACGATTGTTTATTTTCGTGCGAACGATATAGTGAAACGATGTCGGCTAATACTGGGGTGACAAGACAAGTGGATACTTCCCTCTCCGTACGACCGGTCGGATGAAGAAGCAACGAGGGGTCTTGTCACCGTCGCGTTATTGGCTAGACAAGGAGCGTATACCCTCTCTTTCTCTTTATTTCTCTCTTCAGACTTGCCTCCTAGATGGACAGGAGATGAAACTCTGCAAGATGATATACCTCGTAAACCGGTTCGTCTTAAGCTTAAGTAATGACCGAAGATGTAACGATAGGCTCTTACTTGATTTTTACAAGAGGCCAACGATAAAGCAGCGAAGTTTTCTTTCTCTTTTTCGCTTTCTCTCTCTTTCTCTCTCTCTCTCTCTCTCTCTCTCTCTCTCTCTCTCTCTCTCTCTCTCTCTCTCTCTCTCTCTCTCTCTATAGCTGCTATCCTTGCTATCGTCGATCGCGTGTCTCTCCGCTTCAGAAAATTATTCTTTCTTGATCGATTTCTTCCGATAAGAGATTCGAGCATATAATTGATTAACGAGACAATTTAGATTATTTTAAATATTACGAACGTAAAAATTTTTACTTTTTTTTTCGCTTTCGTTTCCGGCCGTCTCTTCAAGTTTTTCCTTTAGAAAAAATAAAGTCATCGTTGACGTATGTAACGCAAAGAGAATAAAACGGGACGGTCGCGTTTCAAAGACTCGCGTAACTATTTTTTCTTTCTGAAGCTTCGTTTGGAAGAAAAAAATAGAAAGAAGAATTTGTATGATATGGAAAAAAAAGAAAAGGAATCGACGAAAATGAAAGAGAAAGAAAGGTTCTTTGGAGAGTCTTGAAGGCTGCTCCAGGCTCGTTTTATCCGCAAACCTTCAAGTAACAGCCTCGGGCAAGAACGCGAAACGTCACTAGAGTTGCTTCTGCTTATGCCAGCGTAAGCATGAGAGTAAGACTAGAAGGAGAACGAAAGAGAATAAAGGGAGGACGACGTATCAACTTATGACAACTCGATGATAGTATCTACTCTTGGAAAGCTTGGTATATGAAAAGGAAGAGAGTCCTTGTGTGTATTCTTTCGTTGCTTTTAGAGACAGAAAATAAACGAAGAAGACACGAACGACTAGGGAAAGAAAAACGAAGAAAGGGACGTAGGACATAGAAAGTACCTATATCTTTCTATGGGATACACTGGTATTACCGTGCAAGTTTGAGTATTTGGTAGTTGGCGAAAGAAAACCAAGGTAACAAAAGCATTCGATACACTTGCTAAAGGAAACGAAGAGAGTTAAATAAATAGCGAATCGGCGAAACAGAGAGTCCTTTTACATGGCAGGCAAGGATCTAAGAAGATGTTTCTGGCGAAGCTTGCTGGGTAGAAACGATTGCTCGAAGAAATTGCGCTTGTTGTCCTGCGATGCGCAGACTTTTTCTCTAAGTCGAAGACTTTGTTCGCTATTCGGGTCAAGTGCCATCGAATCACGGCAGGGCTACGGTACTTGCGTAAACATTCGTACGAGGTATCGTGTTTCTTCTTCATGGTAATATCGAGTTGGTCCGCAAAGCAATAATCATCGCATCGTAGTGTATCAAAGAGATCCTTTAGTTTCTTTGGTGGGAGAGAGAAAAAGAAAGAGAAAGAGAGAGAAAGAAAGAGAGACCACACGAGCTGCCACTTGAGAGGAATCACGGTACTCGCTTGATCCTTCTTCTTCTTTCTTCTTCTTTTCTTTGTACTCTTATGTTTGAGATCGAAGGCCACTCGTATCACCATCTCTCGGCCGATCATCGCGATTTTCTTCTTCCTTTCGCGAGCTCGTCGCTGCTGTCTATTTCATTCTCTCTTTCTCTCTCTCTCTCTCTCTCTCTCTCTCTGTCTCTGTCTCTCTCTCTCTCTCTCTCTTTCTCTCTCTCTCTATCTCGTAGCAGCCCCTCCGTCAGCCTCCGGATATCGCTCGGGACAGGGTCTTTGTACCGTAATAGCAGGAAGACGATAATCGCCGTGAATACCACGAATCGTCAGCAATCGACGCGGATGCTTTCCTAAGCCCACACGCGTGTAAGGGAGCTACCTAGATACCAAAGTCTCTCTATCTCTGATTCTCGCGATTTCACTTATTCTCGAGTACCTGTCCGCACCAGTTCGCTTTTCATCAAACTAAATTTCCTTTCCTCGACGTATTACAGTTATTTTTCTTCTTCACGAACAAACGAGTCGTATGCACGAGTACGTACGAAAGGCTCCTCCCTCTTCCGTTCGCGTGACTCTCTCTCTCTCTCTCTCTCTTTCTCTCTGCCTCTAATAGAATATCCTGCTTCTCTTGCTTTATTAATAATTATATGAGCTCTTACGAGATTATCGCAGCAACTTCACGATTCTTGACGATAAAAACGTGCGATCATTATACCGCGCGTTAAACGCTCCTTTTACCAACGTCACCATTGTTTCCAAATGAAACAATGGCAAACTACTACTTACTACTTCTTAGTCGAGCTTTGAACAAAATGAACTACAGTCAGACGGCATAGTCGAGCTAACGCTTAGAATAGAAGTCGCCCGTTCGCGTGGTTGACGCACGTTCTCGACTGGTAATAAACGACGCCTTCGCCGTTTTCTGTTATCTCGATTGTGGCATCTGTATTTTCCACTGACGAGACGGACCCTACCGGCATTAGTCACACCAACGCGTACTTTTCTATGGATCCAAAATTTGTGTCTTTTTTCTGTCTTTTAAGTTGAAAAAAAAAAGGGAAAAAAAAAAGATCGGAAAAAATCTTCTCTGATTAATGCAAAAATTCTCGATGTCGTTTAGCGAGTTCGAAAGAAAGTTTGAGGACGAGGCTTGACGTAGAAAAGAAGAAAACTTTTGCATGTCTTTTGAGACTTTGAAAGTACGCGAGTTCCACGGTAAGCCGACGTCGTAAAATGCTGAGACGAAGAAAAGTCGTGAAAATTTTCTTCTGGAAATCCGCTTACGATCGACTGATAATTAATTTCCATAGGAATGAGAGAGGTAAAATCTTGTGGAAATAAAGATGCGTTATATTTAGCCGAGTATAATAAGGGTACGCATATCTGTTTTGAAGCTGGACTCTTCGCATCCTCTGCCAATCCTCCTTCAATATTATAGTCTATGCTATTCCTCCTTTCCTCACCTCCGTGAGTGCTATTAAAAGGGAACTACGTACTCTGGCACTCTCTCGTGGAACTGGCGCGTTGCAACGGGAGCCACGACGCTTTAAGTGGGTGGTACAGACGGCTCCGAACGAGTACTTTGTGCGAGCATGTCGGAATTGGTTGAAGCCCATTATGTATACGACCATGTAAAACGATATACATTTATTTATATGTACACGTAAATATGATGTGATATAACGTAGCACCGACATCGTTGTCGCGCGTATCTACATAATTTCTAAAAATATTCAAAATTTGTACAAAAAAAAAGAGCACCGTTTCGTATACCTGCACGTAATACGTAGAGTTAGATACATAGAGAATTGTTTCTACGAAGACAAAACGTCAAACCTGCTTCTCCATGACGGTCGACAGCTCGGTCTGAACAGACCGGTCCCAACAGGTTTTGGTCTACAACTCTGTGAAAAATGTGCTGTGACCTAGATTCCAGGATTTACAGGCATGGAAGCATGAGATCCTATGACTCGATGGCCTTCGGATCGAATGAAAGAAGAATAGTCAAACTCTTATGCAATAGAAATTATGGATATAGGGAAATCTTACAAGTACGACAAAAGGTACGAGTCTTTACTAGTATCAGAGAAAAGCGATGGGAAGAGAGTCGAAAGAATCTGTGTCTATGTCTTTACAGCCGTAGTAATGCCGCATGACATCACGCTCTTAATTAACTCGCCTCTTTTTTTTTCTTTTTTTTTTCTATTGCTTTAAACGAAGCCGTCTAAACAAAGCTGCCTACGCTATCGCTCGTTCATTCAACGCTCGAAAATTTTCTAAACCGTTTGGTCAATCATTGCTTTCATTCTCTTATCGAGCTAGATTATCGCAGGATCGATAAAACGTGTATACGTTTTATCGGAGGAATGTTTCGGAGATCGATATTGTAAGATTTGTTACCGTACTCCCAAAGCACCAGAGTAATTTCTTTTCTAGCCAGGATTGTTCACGGATATTCACAATAGCTTGGAAAAATCCAGGACGACATCGAATCGTGTCACGTATCGAACGCGTTATATCCCGGGCACTTGGATATATACTCGTAATATATTTGTGGTTTTAAAGGGAACACACAAAGGGGATAGCACGTCGATGCTACGTTGAATTCTAGAATCGAGAGGGTGGCTGTGACAGTAGCGATAGCTATAACAAGTATAGTATATACGCAAGAGAACGGATTTCGTCGCGGTTTTCAAACTACGAAATATTTCACGTCTACGCGGCGTCAGCATCTTTCCGCGTGCATTCTCCCCTTCAAGATTTAAGGCTCTTTTAAAGGATATATTAACGATAATGCCGTGTGTCAGCAGAGAAGATCGTGATTTATACCGACAGCATCGGCAGCGAGTTTATCCGAAGAATAAGTGCGCGAGTCTTCGACGTTACGAAGGAGAGAAAGAGAGAAAAGAAGAAAGATTCGTGGATAGTACAGGACACACCGATCAGCAATAAGACGATCAACCGTAGCAAATACATGGCACACGTAGATACTGCATGTGAGATCAATGAAACGTATGCTTACGCGTGGGATCATGCTTGGAGTTCTATGCCGCGTGTTTGTAGGGCGTGTACGTGCTCGTGGCTAAAGGACACAAGAAAACAAGAGAGACAGAGAGAGAGAGAGAGAGAGAGGCGAAACAAGGGGGTGATGACGTTTACCGGTCGCATCGAGTTACAAGTCCCTTAGGTAATGGTGCGTACGTTATTCAATACCCTACACTCAGCTAGTAGGTACCTACTTACCACTATGTACATACCCGTACACGTGGTGTATGGAATTTCTCAGGAAAGGTAACGCAACACGGACATTAATGTACTAACGAAATCGTCGACGTACGAATACGTACGTTTCCTCTCTTTCTCTCTACCCTTTTCTTTCTCCCTTCAACATTTCGTTAAATTCCAGACATTGCCGTTTCCCTGCTAATTTTCCAAACGAGAATTCCCATTTACAGGTTGAACGGAACGCGAGAGAGGATTCCACAACGAGTTCCTACGAGGAAAATTTGAAATCGCTACGCCGAAAGCGAGAATAATGCGCGACCGAGCGAATTTATATCAAGCGGACTCTGCAACTCGAGCGAATCCCACAATGCTTTTCATTGGACGACTATGCTTCTCTTCTCGTCTCTCCAGAAATTTCTTCTCCTCAGTCTCTCGTTCCCCTATTGTTTCTGGTCTATTCCTTTGAAATAGCGCACCTTTCCTACGATCATTCTCAATGAAGCAACTTTTGTTAATTAGATACGCTCTTGGACCATTAACAAAGCTACATCAAATAACTGGATCGCGTTAACTTCCTTTGGAAATGTTTTCAAAAGCGCCCTGAGTCCAATACTTTCGATAACACAATATATATATATATATATATATATATATATATATTCTCTTAGTTTATATATATATAAAGTTAGTTTTATTGATACATGTATGTGGATGTACTCGAACATTTTCGTAATTGGGATATATAGTCCAACTATTTCAATGTTTCACGAAACACCTGAAAAATATTTTCAGCAACAATATCAAACAAGCCAGTTCAAAAACTGATATAACTTTAATAGAAAGTAATTTGTAAAAAGTTTGTTAGATTAAAAGGTTTTTGCTCTATACATGTGTGATATAGAAATGTCGATGAAAAATCAAGTTATATATTGTATATAAGACGACCATTCTATTCCGTTCGAATCTTGAATGTATATAACGCGTGTTCGTGTAGATTTCTAATATAGATTTTTAATTTTATATTTATTCGGAGAATATACGGGTATCGTTTTCCGATCGATCGATACTTATCCCACGAGATAGAATGAAACAACGAGACAGTCAAATTTGGATTTCGTTAAAGAGATTTTTCTAATAGCTAAAGTGGTGCTTAGGAGGATTCGATTTTCAAGATTCGATCTAAAGTAGAATTCTTTCTGGATTTTCTAGTGGATTCAGCGAACTTACTGATATCGTTTCGTTGCAATCCGTCTCGTTATAAGATTTTCTTCCGGAGCGTGGTTTGCTCCAAGGATTTCGATATTAAAAAGTTTTTTCTTTTTTTCTAGGATAAGAAAGAGAAAGGTTTACCAAGCATCGCTTCAATTTTTCTTATCACAAATGCAGCTTTCGTCGAACACGTTTATACGTTTTCCAGCGAGAATATAATTCAAGAATACGACTCTTTGGTCACGTCCACGACCTACATTCGCGTTTGACGAAACGGCACTTTCCGACGTTGAGCGGTTAATTCCAAATCGAAACTTTTATTACACAAAATCGATCCCAGCGTAGAAAATTCGAAAAGCTTTCAAATAACATTTAGTAACGATTTACCTTTTTGCAACGAACGCTGCGTTTTAAATGTAAAAAAAGATATAAAAATAAGATAGATGCTTCGAAAGTAAAATAATGATAAATGAAAAAAAAAACAATCGAAGAAAAATACATCGCAGTGGTCCCGTCGATAAAAATTTTCTATGTTTTTCTTTCTATTTTTATAACAAAAAAAAGTCAATCGAAAGAGAAAAGGATCAAAGCCGAGAAACGTATTGTTTACCAGACAAGGTAGTTCTTGTAGAGCGCAATGATTTTCGTGCTACCGAAGCAAAAGCTCGTCGAGCAGTAGCGAAAGTGCGTTGCTAAAAGCACAGTTTCATACGTTTGTCTTTGTTACGCGACAAGAAGAATGGGATTATTATTTCGCAAGCTGTGCAGTACCATCGCAGCCCTCGTCATCTCTCTCTCTCTCTCTCTCTCCTTTTCTCTTTCCTCGTTTCACTTCGCCTTCGCCGTTACGGCGAAATCATAATAGTGCAGCTTTCATCTCCGGTATTGTGCACGAACAAGGATTATAACGGCGACGGTTGCCACACGGAAAACGCGCTCGACACCTTCGAGCTCAGGAAAACCCTCTAGACATTCGGAAACGAGCGTTCTCGTGTTTCATAACTATTTTAATCACTACGCTGCGGTAGATAATCGACCGAAATGGGAATATAGTAAAATTCTGACAAATTCTGACAAATTATAATCCGCTAAACATTTATGAACATACATTACCAATTATTATAATGATATTATCATCGCGTTATCGCGTTGATAAAAAGTTTGTTCAACAACTCACTGCTTAGAGTTTGCAAGTCATATAATTAATATCCGAATTGCCGCACATTTGTATTACAGAAACCCAAGCATTAAAAACATAATATACATATTAGAAATTACAAAATCATAAAGATTAAAATTACACTCTTTTCCTCGGTCAAAGATCGATTAAACATACGTCTGATCTAATCGAATATAAAATCGTTATCACTGGCGAACAGAAGAGGATTCTCTTCGAGATCATCTCTCTCGTTTTTGGATTTGTTTCTACAAACATACAACTTTCAGCATTCAAGTTCAATGTTTTCTATAAAAAAATTATGCAAGAATATTGTGTTTTTAAGATTTTGATTTTTACCTACAATAAATCTAAATGTTCCACATTTTTCACACGGGCATATTAAAAGCGGTACTGCGCGCATGTGCCAGCAGACCATTCTATCTCGTAGCCGAGACTAGATCAGCCATTTTGAATTCGAACAAATTGAAAGGTTGCATAGGATCTTTGGTGTTCTGTTAATCGAAAATAATTAAGACATTTTTTTTTAAAGCTCAGTGTCATTGTGAATTTCAATCGATAACGCGATTTAAAAGATATTTGCGAAAATAGAATAGTTTCTCTGAAGGACCAAAGGGAGTCCATTACTAATTTTTCTCGAATTCCTTGCACTTTTGTTATAATATCGATACTTTTCTGGTGTTTTTATGATACTCGGATTAATAATTTACAGTTAATAATTTATAAATCTATTTTTATCGACGTTTTTTGTGTGCAGGTATTATCGACCTATGAATAATTATCGCTCGCTAAATTCGATACATCTATTAGACAAAAATATCGGTAAATGCATTAATATATTTTCTAGCAAAAAATTCAACGATCATTCTCTTAAATCGACTGTAATAAAATTATAAAATTCAGGTATTAGGGAATCCTCGTTGTCGTCGTACAGACGTTTTTAAAATTATCGCGAAATCTGTTGCGGACTATGTAAAGGAATTTCGTAGCTAGATCAGACGCTACTTCCTCGTATCTTTATCTCCGTATCTTCGTCTTTCTGGTACGCTCGTTCTCACGAGTGCCGAGCTAATTGCCCGTGCAATTAAGAAGTCAGCGACAATTACGGAGATCCTTAGAGAGCAGAAGCACGCCGCAGCCGGCTGCACAGTCAAGCGGTCTGTCGCTATGCGTAAATGTCGCGATTAGCATAACTAAATCGTGAAAAGCAGTGATTGGCCATTATAAGCCGCGACGAAGTAGATCTTTTTTCATTCTCAACAATGGATTTACGTCTTGGACAGCTTAATCGTTTAGAGGAAGGATGGTTGACCAAACGTTTTTACGAACAAGAGTAAATTACCATGGACCAAAACGTTGACTCGAATAAAATTCATGAATATCGATCGCGAGAAAAAGATATAACTAACTGGATAGAAGAAAAGTGAAAAGAGGGAAGGAGTATCAAAAGCTTTCATCAAATTGAGTTTCTTTAAGCAAGCAGCCCGGCAAATCGTTCTTCTCTGAAATCGTCAAACACGTTTATTCTCAAGAGACGGAACAAGCAGCGAAGTAAAGAAGGGGAAAGAAGAAAAGAGGTAGAGACGAAGTTCGCGCTCGTGC